>NC_072452.1:8537289-8749789 GCF_027596085.1 Anoplopoma fimbria | reverse complement strand
GATCATCATTGTCAAATCTGCTGAAAACCACTGGAATAAATAATCAACATGGGTCAACCGGGTGTGTTCACAGGGTCTTGGTAACAGTGGTACTCACCGTCAAAGACTGCCCAAAGAGGAATCGTCGCTCTACTCTTGTATCATTGGGCAGCTTAAACACTATTTTGACACTTTCAGGATCATCTGCAGGTGGCTCCGGGGGAAGACATTCTGACTTCCTCTCCTTCTCCTCTTCGAGTGTCTGGAGTCGAAACAGAAATTGGCAACATAAATCAAAAAAGAAAGAATTTCATGCATGCTAAAGGGACAGTGTGCAGCATGTGGCAACAACTAGCATTGAGGTTGCAGATTACTACGAGGGCTGGGCGATACAGCAAAATCCTCTAAACAATTTAGTCTGGAGCCTTGCTGTCAAATATATCTCCTAAAAAGAAAATCTAATTTGGCAGGTCTGGTTTAAAATAAATAAATCAGAATTCGGAATATGGCGAGAAAAAATTGCAATTGGTACAGCTCTAACATATAGTTCTGCCCTAATTTCAACCAACTGAAACTTCTCTCATGTGCCAAGCTTGTAGGAGAGCTACAATGGCCGATGCAAAAACATGAATGGCCTTATCTAGAGCCAGTGTTTGGTTTGTCTGTTCTGGCTACTGTATAAAGATTGCGGCGAAGCATGATGGACTCCTTGAAGAGGAGCCGATCCGTATGTAGATATAAGCCACTCATTTTAAAAGGTAACGAAAACCAGTTACTATTTTCAGGTGGTTATACACTAAAGGAAACATACTTACTAATTTTATATTCCATAATAGATCCCCCTAAAATGCTACACACTAGTTAATTAGTTAAGGTCAAACTCACTCGTCGTCTTCGCTCCTCGGCAAGAGCACTCTGTAGGACCTTCTCCTCCTCTTGCCTCAGCTGCTCCTCCTCCTCCCTTTTCTTTCGGTCCTTCTCTTGATCAGCAAGGAGGGAGGCAAGATAGGCCTCATCCTGCTGCTGCCTAAGCACTTGGGTCTGGTTCCGCTCCTCCCTAAAACCAAAAAAATATAAAAAATGGACCGTGAGCAGCAGGCTCGGCAGCGGTTGGCTACTCTAGAGATTTGAAAACGCAAGGACGGTAGCCAGAATGTAACCTAAGACCAACTGCTTGGGAGTGACACATTTCATTGGGTGTTGAAATCCCCCCGTTCTCCTGGGTGTACTTCAACCAAAATATAAGCGTGTGCTGGAACCAAAATGTTTTTGTTTATCCCGGTAAAGACGGTACTGGAAGATCCATGTTGTGGCCGAACAGGACACCGGTGGCAGAGATGAAACCGCCCACCTATTTGAATACCTTAATATCTGAATCTTTAAATTTGACACAAACATACATTTGGAATCAAGGATGAACTGATTATACGTTGGTGGTTAAAAACAACTGTCACCTCATAAAACTGAAGAATTCATATGCTAATTAGGACAATTTCACACAGCACACAAGATACTGTGATGACATTTTGAACAGACATGGATGTGAAATGCAACTTGACTGGTAGGATGATGCATACAACCGTGAGGCGGTAATTCGAGTTTTGACCTAAGAATCCAAGTAAAAAAAACCATAAAACTAGGGAAAGAATTCACCAATGTCATGACAAGCAATCTAATGTGAATTTATTGATTTCAAGTACCGTTCGAGGCGCTCTGACATCAGATGTGTTTGGTTGGCATCCATGATGAATGTGAGCTGATTGATGAAGTCCTCTGGCTGAATGAGACCCTCGAGCCTGCCCACCACTGTCATCTTGCGGTCCTTCAGCATTATCATGGCCAGGAATGGGTAGGTATTCTCTCGCAATGCTTGGGACACTGAAACACACCCAAATATTACATAGTCAAATCTCACTGCTTCAATGGCACTGCTACCATAACTTTTATTTACCTAATTAGATGGCCATCTCATCCAAACACTCGCACACAAAACAAATCATATATCCCAGCTAGCATGCCATTAGCTTGCCAGAGTTTTGAGTTCTCCACTGAGACTTAAATTTCCTCCAGGTAACTACTGCAACACAGTAGAGGTGCATAGCATGTTGTTTGTAGCATGTTGTTTGTAGCATTAGAAGCATCAACAAATGACATTTGAGAAAGCCAACATGCACATCTTTTTAGAAGCCATCTCCCAGTTAATAATGATAATCCATAGGACTCAGTGACCCCTTTATTCTTTTGATGAGTTTCCCAACACAAACAAGTAGCTTTCCCTTTATTAGTGTGGTGACAGAAGTTTAAATTAATTCAAAACCTGGAACTATAAACACAATAAAGGACAATCACATTAGGTCAAAGACAAGGAGTGGCACATTACCAACATTTAAATCCTCCAGTTTTAGTTTGTCTCATATCACTTTCATAAAGGAGGCATATATTAAGTGTTCCTACATGTGTGAGTGATGGATAGTGTTCATGATCAGAGCAGCTTATGCTACATATTCATTAACAGCAGACACAAAAATGGTGGGTTAAATAACAATAAGATTAAATACCTCTGTAGCCCTCAGGCTTGCTGGTGGAGCATGCCCAAAAGAGCATTTGTGTGTTGAGGAAGGTTACGACCTCTTCTGTACATAACGTGGAGCTAGGAAAGTGACAAATAAGTAGCACAAAATAAACCATTTATAAAGGGAACACCTTTTTCCTGTGCACATGGATACATAAAACACACAGGTTTTATATTAATATACCAATCGGGATAAACAGGATGCGCAGAGTAAAAAACAAACAAAAGCAACTGTATGACACAGAAATATAATGACCCTGAGCAATGGCAGGCGCCATGTAACAAATTCTGACTGCTGACACTCAATAGATGTAGATATATGAAGGTAATAACTATCGTACCGGCAAAACTGGTCAGTGTCTTGATGATCCTCCCCATGAAGGTACACTAATAAGTAGCGGAGCTCCCGTTTGGCATCATTCAATGCCTACATGTTTCAAGGTGGGAAAAAAAGCAACGCATCATATTGCAATTTCACCTTGTCCACAACTAAAATTGATTCAGAGCAGAACAAATACATGTTTGTAATTGGGCATCTGTTCACTGAACTCACCTGGCTGTATGTTCCCTGGTAAAATACAGGGTGTGACCGACCATACTTCTCCTCAAAACTATGAATGAAGGACACAACATCTCCGACTGGGTCTGTCACACGGCCACGAGGATCTGGCCTGATGAAACGCAGGGCAAACCTTGAAGAAAAAGAACAATGTGATCACCAATAGCCTTTCTCTATCCAGCAGATACAAGTTTTCAATGTGCTTTAATTACCTGAATATGTCCAGAAGTGTGTAATATGTAAATCTGAATGGGAGCATTATCAAGTAGTAACTCCATCCTATTAATCCCTGAAAAGAATAACCAAAGCAGTCTATTATATTTAGACAGTAGAAAATAAGTAGAAAACCAAATTCCAGCAGGCCATTTAAATACAATTATAATGACATTATCACTGGATTGAACATTCTTCAATGATTGGATTGAAAGTAACATATGGTCACGCTATAATGTGGCTGTGTGTCAAGTATTAGCAATAGTTTTACTGAATATTGCAAGAGAAATTCATTATCTTTTGTGTGGTGAAAACATTAAACATCTATGCAGAAATGACATCTTAAAACACAAACTTTAAAAGAACCTGCAGACTTACCCTGGGTTGTGGCCTTGAGACGATGTAACTATATACTCTATGGTCTGCTGTATTGACCTGTAATGGTCTGGATGGTGGAGGGTTAAACACACTGGGTACTCCTTCCTGCTCATTAAGTCTGTCCTGGACTGCAGCCTGAAACAGACACATTCAAGTCCATCATATTAGAGTCAAGTCCTTCAAAAAAACTAAAGAAAAGAGTGACAGAGTATTCAAAGCAAGCCAGAACAGTTCACAAAATGTATATAGGACTACAGATGTAAATTGACATATTTTCATATGAAATATAACTTGAGAAAATACCGTTTACAGCAATATAGTTTTATGTTGCGTTCATCCATTTCTTCCATAAAACTGTACCAGTGTTTGCAACCCTCTTCCCTTACACTCTCCTCGCAATCCTAGTCCCACTCTCTGTGTGTCTGCGCACAAACCCTGCCCCACTCGCTTTGTTGTGGCGGAGCTGCAGCTAAGCGGGGTCCAGCCGTATAAACGCGAAAGTACGTCACTAAGTGACTGACAGAGGGATGATGTAACTCCGTTGGTTGAAGTGAGCGATTATGTAACACCATCAGCCGTTGCTGTTTCAAAATGAATTGGCATGACAGTGTTTCTGCCTCCATGACCAATCTGCTGATCAACTGATTGATCATACATATGCATGTTTTTTTTTCTTCTGGAGGCCAATAAAATGTACATTTCCCCGTGTATGTATTTCAAACCTCAAATCTTGAAATTGTAGGGTGTTGAAACAGTTAGATGAATATGTTATAATAGTGTCATATGGGTGTAGCACTGTGGACGAGTGACAGAGAGATAGAGGATGCATAGACGGCTTTAGGCCACCAGAGCAGAGGAGAACAGTAAAGTTATCAAGTGGTAGTAAATGTAAAGTATAGGTTTCAGTGTGTCACTACAGTACCAGTGAAACGTTTGGACACACCTTCTCATTCAACTACTTTGAAGAATCTAAAATATAAAACATATTCTGGTTTGTTGAGCATTTGTTTGTTGACCACATAATTCCATATGTGTTCCTTCATAGTTTGGATGTCTTCAATATTAATCTACAATGTAGAAACAAATAAAAATAAAAATAAAGAAAAACCATTGAATGAGAAGGTGTGTCCAAACTTATGACCACTGTATGGTGTGACATGCCTAAGCTATGTTGGAGACAAATACTTGCGGTATGCTTTAATTCAATATATAATCATGCCATTATCAACAAATTGTTGTTCTGGATCACCCTTCAAAAGTGTTATTGTTTAATGAATGTTACTTTGTCAAACAGACCTAGGTTGCATCCTATGACAATTATGAACATGCCCACAGCCTCAAATGTTAGTCCTAGGAGCTGCAGTGTTTATTCATATACAGTACCAGTCAAAAGTTTGGACACACCTTCTCATTCAATGTTAATTATTTTCTACATTGTAGATTAATATTGAAGACATCCAAACTATGAAGGAACACATATGGAATTATGTGGTAAACAAACAAATGCTCAACAAACCAGAATATGTTTTATATTTTACATTCTCCAGAGTAGTTGAATGAGAAGGTGTGTCCACACTTTTGACTGGTACTGCATATTTAATTCTTCTTTACCAGATATTTAAATACTGTTCTTCAGTATAACTTAAATAAAGTATGAATAAAGCAACATACTTTGTTATATTCTACATATAAGCTTCTTACCAAAAATTAAATAATCAGATGTAGCCTTTGAAATCACCAACATTTTCAAGGCTTTTGTTATTGAATAATATTTTTTTCTCAGTTACTGTAACTGATTACAATTACATGTATATTGTTTTTACCTAGTCACCCCACAACACTGATGACAGCCTTAATATATATAAACAGTACCAGTCAAACGTTTGGACACACCTTCTCATTCAATGGCTTTTCTTTATTTTTTTCTACATTGTAGATTAATATTGAAGACATCCAAACAATGAAGGAACACATATGGAATTATGTGGTAAACAAACAAATGCTCAACAAAACAGAATATGTTTTATATTTTACATTCTTCAGAGTAGTTGAATGAGAAGGTGTGTCCAAACTGACAGTGACAAAGACACAGAAAGTAATTTAAAATGTCTAACCATGAAAACATTAGCAAGGTGACATTATGGTATTTTGTGTGTTTCCTTGTTTGGATTACCTTAAATGAGCTATGGATCAAACACCAGTTTCCTCAAACAATAGAGACCATGAGAAGTGAGGATTAAATGAACATTTCTAAGGTTAAACATTTCTTGAGACTACAGTACCAGTCAAAAGTTTGGACACACCTTCTCATTCAATGGTTTTTCTTTATTTTTATTTGTTTCTACATTGTAGATTAATATTGAACTATGAAGGATTATGTGGTAAACAAACAAACCAGAATATGTTTCATATGTTACACTCCTCAGAGTAGTTGAATGAGAAGGTGTGTCCACACTCTGCTCCTGTGTGCATCTGTTTTGATGACAGTGACATCTCACGTGTCTTTGTATACAAGATGCCCTGGACACACAGACACACACAGACACACACACACACACACAGACATTCAGCCTCCCTGCACGTGTGTGTCTCCCCCACGTGACTCACCTCTATGTTCCAGTTGTGCTGCTCGAGTGTTCGACGACACTGGTCCATAGACTCCAGCCCGGTCAGGTCCTGTTCACGAGAGAGACAAGTTAGTGTGAAGGCCTCGAGCTGATCAAAACAACACAACCACACCTGACACATCTAAAACACACACACACACACACACACACACACACACACACACACACACACACACAAACACACAAACACAAACACAAACACCAGCAGTGTGACTACACCCTTGCTGTCTCCTGGGTTGTTAGCTTAGCTTAGCTTAGCTTAGCTAGCTGTGCTAACGTTAGCTCCAGTGGACGGTGGCTCTGTTGACGAGGCGAAACGCGGCTCAGCGCGGCCGGTGGCGCCGATTCACGGTGACCCGGCACCGACAACAGCGCGTCAACATACGGGGCTTCAACCGGGGGGGGGGTAGTGTGGAGTGCGGGCTGTCTACCTGGAATTGAAGCAGCTTTTCTGTCTGCGCCTGAGATAATTCTGGCTCCTCTGGCGCCGCCATCTTACCTCGCCAATCATCTAGCAAGGCGTAACGACGTCAGCGCTCTTTTCCTCATGCTGGCGGTGCGCCACAGCGGCTGCGCTCTACCGCCCCCTAGCGGTCTGGAGGATGTCAGCGGGATTACAACACTGGCTGAGCGGCTGCGCTCTACCGCCCCCTAGCGGTCTGGAGGATGTCAGTGGGATTACAACACTGGGGTATTAAAACCATGGTCCTCAATACTGAAGACTATACGTCCTTGTGTTACTCTGATCAATAATAATTAATAATTAACTGAGAAACTAAATAGATTAATTGATACTTACAATGATAATAACCGGCTGCTGTCAGGTTGCACAACCAGCTCTGCTCCCAGTAGTCCACACAACACTAAAAACCTGTGCAATACAAATACACTGTGCAATAATAGTTATACTGTCTGTATATATAATATTTCAGTTATTGTGGATTCTTTACTGTTTTTATTGCTTATTTGCTATTCATAATACTTATTTTTGATCTTGTTTTGTTTTTTTCTATGTCTCTTGTTTGCACTATACCCCTATGCTGCTGTAATCCTGTAAATTTCCCCGCTGCAGGACTAATAAAGGATTATCTTATTTTATCTCTAATTTGTTTGCAACAGCCCTACTCAGTTAATAAACTTTTTTCGTAACAATTGCGGCTTTGTTTGATAAATGTCAGGTTTTTTTTTATTATTGGTGTTTTATCTGAACAACTATAACGATGGTCTAATTTAATAGTTATATTTATGGGATTAAAGAAAAAGAAGATACCCCTTAAAAGGGCAGAACCTCCCTTTCTGAAAGACTTTAAAGCAGAAGTTTTTACGAGTGCAGCTGACACTTCAATCACGTCTCTCGGTCACTCTCAGAACACACAGAAACAAATCTTACGCATTTTGTTCTATTTGATTGAAAATACATTTATTTGGCCGTTTGTGGTTTGATTAACACCAAATTTATCAAACTGAAACAGAAATACAATGAATTATGTATAGTAAAAGTTAAGCATGTAAGAATATTCCCTCAGGTTGAATTGTCAGTAAGGAGGTGTACAATGTGTTCAGGTGTCAAGACAAAGCTGACACCGGAAGATCACTTCATTTTTCTATTCTTACACACTCTGTAAATTAAAAAGCAAACATTGTATTGAAACGGTAAGATCCGGAAACAATCAGTTTCACAATATATCAGTGTATAATTTGCCTTATAAGTGTTGAGCCACCCCACGTCACTTTTTCCCCTCCACCATAATGATGTGGTACCCAAACTTTGTTTTGACAGGAGGGTCTGTGTAGACTGGTTTATCCATGGAACTGATAGGGAGGGCAAATGCTGCATCCTGGAAAGGTCCAACCATCGATCCCCGCGTCATCCACCCGAGATCACCCTGTCATGAACAGATGAATAATGACGAAAACACATAATATGCACCTAATACGGGTACAAAGCCAAGATAAAAGTGAGTGGAGACGAGTAACAAAGGCAAAGGGAGATTTTAACAACCGTGAGCAATGCTTTAACTTTAATCACCAGTCTGGAAATCACCACACATGGAGACTCATTATGAGGTTTAGGCCTGCTGTTGATCTAATTTATCATCTTTCATATTTAACACTTGGATTCAGTTTGTAAAGCAGTGCCTGTATTTGAATGAAGCTTTTACCAACTAAACAGAATGTAGTCATAATTATGTGCTGTGTAGACTGGAAACAATAGAGAAGACCATCGCAGTTAAAGCTTCCAGTCAATACTGTGGGACAATTTGAATCGAGCTATAAAAGAGCTAAAAAAAAAAAGGGGCCGAAACTGCACAGCTGATTATGAGTGCATGTTCTTACTCCTTGTCTCGCTTTGTCTTCACTGTATTGTGACGCTACTTCACTGAAACGGACTCCAGCCTTCAGTTTCTCCATTGCCTCCATGCATTTTCCATGTTTTTCACAGAGGATGTGTCGAACCTGGGGGAAAATAATAATAATAATTAATATTTAAGCCTTTATTAGTCCCACAATGGGGAAATTCGTTTCTCTGCATTTGACCCATCCCGGAGGAGCAGTGGGCTGCAATGAAGCGCCCGGGGAGCAATTTTGGGGTTAGGTGTCTCACTCAAGGACACCTAGATTGTTGCCTGTAGAGGGGTTTGAACCACCGACCAAGCGCTCTACCTCATGTGCCACAGCCGCCCCAAAAGGCACAGTTAGACGTCAATGAACAAACTGGGGTTGGGAGGCAACCTATAACAACCAAAACAATACTAGATCATGTATACAGGATATGATGTATACTTAGCTCCCAAATTCCTAAATGTTTTCCAGCCCTAGCTCTCCCTCTTCTTTGTGACGCAATGCTGATGTTTTTGCAGCCATAATGCCTTTTTATCCAGTTATAGTCTAGAGATAAAACACAATCTTTTCATTATTTTCAGAAAACAAACTATAGCTCTGGCGTGTAGATAATAATAAAAAAATATACCTATTCCCATAATTGCCAATTTAAATGCAATGCTCATGTGTCAGGACAATAACATGAAAAAGAAAAAGGGCAGCAAGGGGACATCTCTACATTAAATGAGTAAGGTTTAATATAGTCTATTCTAAGACACATGTATGAGTCACCTGTAATCGTACTTCTCATCAGTGGTGCCCCTGCAAGTTCATTATCTGGTCAAGAGTCAACAACTCATTCAGATGACATTTCCTTTGAGCCAAAAATGACTTTGATGTAGGAGGAAGAGACGTTTTTTAAATATATATTTCAGTGCAGCTTTGAATAACAGTGTGACTAACGTTACCTTCACAGCAGTGCCTCCCTTTGGTGCTTTCTCTTTTTTGTCAGCGTCTGCACTTCCTGAAGCTGCTCCTACACAACATGACAACACAGCAGCCTAGTTAATGTGGATAACCTCAAGCAAACAGTTCATAAAGCGTAATTAACAATAGCTCGTTAATGCACCACTAACCTTTACCGCCCTTTCCACCTTTTCCCTTTGGTGGCATATTTAGATGAACATTTATTGAGATTCAAGAGTTAATGTAAAAGAAAACACTGCACCAACACGCGTTCATAACCTGCGCAGAAACCTGCGCACAGAGCTCGTTTCTTCTTCTTTAAGATCTGCTGCCACTCGACCTCTATACCGCCACCTAGTGACGTGTAGCTCTGTGTGCAGTGTCAAGTGACACAACCAGGCAAAATGAAATAAAACAGGGTAGATATTAAAACATTATTAAATTAAGGCATGATATATGTGCCTTAATTTAATTGTGTACACCGTTTTTAAAAAGAAGTATGTTATATTTGATTAATTTGTGTCAAGTTCAGTCCAAGGTCTATCTTGGCTTATAGTATTGTTATTGACAATGATTTCTTTAAACGTTACTATCTTTTTCATGTCATTAAAACAATGTTATTTATTGACTTATTTTACAGGCTTATCTATTTCATTTAGCAACGACATGCACGTTAAAGTGCTGTAAATGCGAGTTAAATAAAAGGTTATTTTTCATCTGTAGTCCCCTCGACAGATGGGTAACCCCAGTAAAGAAAGTCAAATTAAATCTGTTGTTGAAATAAACAATATAACAGAGAATTATTGAACTCTTTTATTTTTTAGGTTGCACAACCAGCTCTGATCCCAGTAGACCACATGACACATGACACTAAAAACCTGTGCAGTACAAATACACTGCGCAATAATAGTTATAATAGTAACATATTCTTGTTTTGTTTTTTTACTATGTCTCTTGTTTGCACTATACCCTATGTTGCGTATATACAATATTTCAGTTATTGTGGATTCTTTACTGTTTTTATTGCTTATTTGCTATTTATAACACTTATTTTTTATCTTTTGTTTTTTACTATGTCTCTTGTTTAATCCTGTAACTTTTTTTTTAATGTGGAACACACTGTGTTGCATTTCTTTTATATATCTTTAATATAAATACACTGTGCAATACTATAATTATTCTGTCTGTATATACAATATTTTTAGCTATTGTGGATTTTTTACTTTTACTTATTTAATATTCTTTCCTTTTTTTATTACTTTTATTACTTATTTATAATACTTGTTTTTTTTACTATGTCTCTTATTTGCTGCTGTAATCCTGTAAATGTCCCCGCTGCGGGACTAATAAAGGATTATTTTATTTTATTTTATTTTATTTTATTTTATTTTATTTTATTTTATCTTATTTTATTTTTTTATTTTATTTTATTTTATCTTATCTTATCTTATCTTATTTTATTTTATTTTATTTTATTTTATTTATCTTATTTTATTTTATCTTATCTTATCTTATCTTATCTTATTTTATTTTATCTTATTTTATTTTATTTTTTATTTTATTTTATTTTATTTTATTTTATTTTATTTTATTATCTTATCTTATCTTATCTTATCTTATCTTATCTTATCTTATCTTATCTTATCTTATCTTATCTTATCTTATTTCCTTCCCATTCAAGGCCACTTCTTTGGAGCGATCGGCGGTGACCAAGGAAACGAGACTAAACACACAAATCCTCCGTCACATGTGTTGGAGTCGGTACCGGCCTCCTCACCGACCACAGGCTGCAACGAGCGCGCATGGAGAAGTACGAGCAGGTGTTGTGTTTGGGCAGGGGAGGCGCGGCGGACGTGTTCCTGATGAGGCATGTGGAGGGTAAGAGCCTGCACGCAGTGAAGAGGATCAAGGTTGAGGACAAAAGGGCAGCAAAGACACAGAGGGCAATTCTGCAGGAGGCCGAGATCATTAGGAGGTTAGAGCACCCTCATGTGGTAAAATGCCAAGAGGCCTTTGCCAACACTGATGGATATATTTACATTGTGATGACCTACTGTGATGGGGGGACATTAGATGACAAAGTGAAAGAGAGGAAACCAATGGAGTTTTTCACGGAGGATACTGTGATGGGATGGTTTGTGCAGGTCGCTGTGGCTTTAAATTACATACACGGGGCTAAAATACTTCATAGGGACATCAAAACATCAAATATACTGCTCACAAAGCAAGGTGTTGTTAAGTTAGGGGACTTTGGCATATCCAGAGTAATGACCAACACAGCTGAGATGTCGTCCACATGTGTTGGGACACCCAGCTACCTCAGTCCGGAGCTGTGCCAGGATGTCCCGTACAGCTCCAAGTCTGATATCTGGGCTCTGGGCTGTCTGCTGTATGAGATATGTGCTCTCAGACCTCCGTTTGCAGCCACAAATCTCCTGAGTCTGTTCTACAAGATCACCAAAGGAGAGTATGATCCCGTGCCCACCAGCTATTCTGATGACATCTCCTCTTTGATCCAGAGAATGCTCTGCCTCAACCCAGAAAACAGGCCAACTGCTGCCTGTATGCTCAACACTGCCTATGTGCAAGACCACTTAGAGTCCATCAAACACACAGTGCCCAGCTGTGTTCATGTGAAAAGCTGTGACATAAATAAAGAAGAGAAAAACTCAGACACCACCCTACAGCCAGATGTTCTCAGTCAGACCCACCCATGGGAAGAAAAAGAGCACAACATGGAGGCCGGTTCCAATGATGTGGAGGAGGAACATGATGTTTTGTTTGTTGGAGGACAAAACCACTGTGATTATCCTGAGGACTTTGATGAAGATGAAAGTTTGCCCTATCTTGAGGAGCGCAGTGAGCACTTGAGGTCGCCAATGAGGAGCGATTCTGCTGAGCCTATTGGTAAAGTAGAAATGCAAAGTGAAACACCAGTCATAACACAGTGTAAAATATCAAGTCCTTAAATCAAAAAGTGAAAGTGCTATCAGCAAAACGACAAATTCCGTGCTCTGCAGTGTTATTTTATTATATAGCCTATTATATTGTTATTGATGACTGGTGCATCAAGCATTATTTCACTGTTGTAAATTGAAATGGAGCTAGTTTTAACTACTAAGGTCAACATACTTTACAGTTTACAATAAATCTCTAAATCATTTAGTCGATATATGACTCTTTAAGGTCAACATTGATGAAAAACAGCTAGCTGTGATAATCTTAAAAATGGTCTCACAGATTTTAAATTTAGGATGCCTCAACATGTTCTACCTTGAAAGTCATTTTTGCCTTTTAACAAAATCTTAACAGCTAATTAGTGTGCACAATTTGAGATTTGAGAAGCACCAAAACTATACAGCTAAATAGAGAATAATAAAGGTTCTTAATAAGTTGTTTTGTGATGTGTACAAGCTTTTCAAAGCAAAAGCCTTGAACCCTTCTTTCTCTCTTGCAGTATTTTCAGAGGCTTCTGATGTCTCAGAGCAAGATGAATATCCAGATGACTTTGAGGAAGCCGATGTGGAAGAAGAATATGAGGATGAAACAGCCTCAGTTCATACTGCTGCTGCTGCCCAGCATCCCCATGACGATGCAGTGGAGGAGGAGTTTCAGCTCTGTGACGCTGGAGGATTGACCATCACACTGAAAGCACTGAAGGAAAAGGGCTAAAAAGGAACACTATTGCGATGGACTGCAAAGAGAAATGAAGGGACCATAGCAGCTGGAAGTTTCTTGTTTGTTAAGTGTTTTATGCAATTGCTGTAAAAAAATTAAAAATGTTTGGGAGACATCATAGGGCTGAAATGAGATGATGTTTTACTGCTAGATGATGTTTAAATTTCTGCTCAGTGCGTGCTGTGAGTGCCGCTGTTGAGTGACTTGAATAATTCTGATTGAGGTTTCTGATTAGCGTCAGAAGGAGTGCCATGATGGAAGTAATGACGAATGCAAGAAGTGACTGGATTATCATATGCATTTCATTAAACAAATGTTATATTCAACACAAGCCTATACAGTATATCCAATCACTTTGATATTTGATTCTTACAGATAAAATAGCAAAAGCAAATGTTTCATAACTTGTAAACTATAAAACATATCATATCATAATGATTCACAACTTCCCTCATATCTCTTACATATCCCAATGCTTCCTACTCTATGTATTATAATCTCTCAACTTTCTTTGAAATGTAATAACTTTTCATTTATCTTTGCCTCAAAATGAGATAAAGGCAGAGTTTTGCATGTAACTATGCCTTCAAAGGAAGTATGTGTTATTTGCAGCTTGCCACAAAGATGTAATGATAACACCTGAAATATGACTGAAATTAAGATAAATGATCAAGAAACTGCATTACAAACACAAACTGGACTTTAAACTAAAAGTACATCTAACTACAGTAACACAGGTTTGTCTGAAATGAACAAAATAGAATGAATATGAAACATTCTTAAGTTGCTACATAAACTGTTTCTAATTCGGATTTCCATGTATATTGTGTGGATTTGGTAAATTGTCAGATTTTTGCCATTCGGCACACACAAACTGCCCAGTACAACCAGATCTATTCATGAATGTGGTAATACAGATTAGTGACAAATTAAAGAGAAAACAAACATAAAGTGTCTTTTCTGAGGTGTTGGTCTACCATGAGCTGTCAGATCAGCTTCAATGCTCTGAGATCTGGTGACAGATTAACAAAATCTTGACTGGCTTCAGTTATGTTTCTCCATTCATTTATTCAGGTTTAATTTGTCACCTGTACGTTCTCACCGGATCTCATTCTACAAGCTATTTTTTGTTTGTTTTTGTCCCACTGTACAGACAAGTTAAATTTTAAGTACTCATTAAGTAGCTTTAATTCATGCTACCTTGACGTTCACAAGTGAAACAACCTAACAAATAAACACGCAAGTTTTGAATGAGGGTTAAATTTGAACATAGCTTTAGTCGCTATCAAGAGGCTTAGCAGAGAGAAAAAGCCACGTGGCCTCCAACCTCCCTGTGGCCATAAAAGGACACCTCGTTGTATATTAGCTCTTATGCCATATGAACTCATACGCTCCTTCCCTTAATTATTAAAGCCAACCTTTGACATTCTTATCCTTAAAATGAACTTGTGGTGACATTATCGGGAAAATGTTAGGCTTTACGGCTAATTTGTTTCGGAAAAGTCATCTCTGACGTTGTGCACACGTTCTGATTATCGTTTGTCGTTATCAGCATTGTCAGTTTACTTGCATACACTTTGTGACACAGCAGACAGGTAAGTTGTGAAGCAGGCTTTACAGGAATCATGTTTTTGCCATTCACACATTTACAGTCCTACGCTTTCGAGTACTTATCTTTAACATCTTAATTTTAGTTATGCCAAGCTCAAAGTTAAATGTTGCCCTGAATGGAAATGTATGATTCTCATTTTATCAACACATGATCTCTCATGAGTTGAATAAAGTTTTTCCCGCTTGCAGTCAGCAGTCTCAGGTTCACCCACTTACAATACATTTACCTAGCAACATACAGGTTCAACTTTGAAAGATCAAACACACACAGTTACACAATCATCTTTCCATAAGCTAAAACTGCACACATCACTGCAAAGTTAACTACCTCTTCCTTTGTCTCTACCACACACTATAAACTGTGCGAAAGATTTCCCATATGAGCAGAAAGCCAAACCACGTAGCTTACATCATCAGTTTGTGAAGGCGAGATCGCTGATATACCATCTGTAACCCTGATACTTTTGAGCGAAAGTAACTACCCTGTAATCAACACTACAGCAAACAGTGTTTATATGTTCATATTTTAATTCAGAAGAAGTAGTGGAAATTGGTCTTGGAATTGTGATGGCAGATGGCTGTAGATCTGTTCTGCCATTTTTTGTCTCACTTCTTTCTCTATTGCAAAGATTCCCCTCTTGTGCGCGGAAGAACACTAATGTTCCCCTCAATTCTCCTCACACTGACACCTGCACACTCATTTGATTCTTCATCCACTGATGGTGTTAAAGACAAGAGCACCACAACTCACTTCCATGACAGCTGCAAAACATAAGCGACATCGTTCCCACATTAGACACAGTATTAGTCATGAAGTTTTCTGCTTAAAAAAGTTCTCAAAAGACATTAGGAACAAAGAAATCAGACAACTACATTTGTTCAAATGCTTCATTTTTTAATTTAGATTATATCTTGTGGTTTTCACTCTACTCACCACAGCAGCAATTGACCTTATCTCACCTAATCTTTCGTCAAGTATAAGACTATTCACACATAAAGGTTTGTTTAACACCAATATATGCCAAACTTTGGGCACAGCACTTTGGAAGTTTAGAAAATAATGACAGTACACTTTTTGTATATCCCAAAATGCTGTTCAGGTCAATAAATGTATCTGTCACAATCTGCCAACATCTGTTCTGTCAGTAGCTTGTATTTATTCATAAACCAAAATACAAAATGAGACCCGATGATAAGACTTGATGGAAAGTGATCACCAGAATTGTTACAATCCATCGCTACAATTTACCAAAAACAAAGAATAAAATAATGTATTTGGATTGTGGGTTCAACTAATGTTAACTTTCCTGCGCCCGTACCCAAACACAGCTCATGTGGTACTTTTTATTTTTATCTGTGTTTTCTTTCCCAACTTAGGCGCAATAAAGGCATCTGTATGCTTCAACCGCAGCACCTAAAACCCCCACCCACCAATATTTTCTGGCATCGTATTTGGGTGGCAATTGGCCTGCTGTGCGGAGGTGCGGAGGTAAGAAAGTAGGCATGATTTGAAGATCTCTCTCCAGCTTTCGTTTTACCCCGCTACTCAATACCCTGCCCTGGCCCATGGTGGCAACTCAAATCCGATTCAGGATACTGCTACTTGCCTAATGCAAGTCTGAACTTTGGCAGATGAAACAAAAATAATTACAAAAGACTATAAAAAAACCTTTCACTATATCTTATTGAATCTGAATATAGCACATTTTATGAAGTTGATGTACTTGCAGGATTCTTGGTATGTTTAGGGTTATACCAACATGATTAAAAGCACTTTTTGTTAGTCTTCTTGGATAAAAGCGTCAACTAAATAAATGTAATATAATGTTTCTCTGTGAGTGAACAGTTGGGAGAGCAAGAGGATGTCGGCCCACTGGAGTCAGCCTCCCAGCGTGCAATTTTTTGGTGTCAATTTAGATCTCTAGACATAAGAAAAATCTGTGCTGCTTGTGCCTTGACAGTACATATACTGTATATTACGTATCACAGTTATATTATTTTCACAGCTATCTATATCTAATGTTGATCTGTTATTATGCACAATATGTGCAAATTTATACCATATATAATGTCTACAAACACCAGACGTGTCTACAAATGTTAAAATATGAATTTAATTTAATAAATATTAAAAAATTCACTTTAATAATACTGATCAGACATTGAATATTAAATGTACCTTTGTAGGCATTTCCCAATGGAAATGTAGCAACAATTAACTACACAAAACATGCGATCACTGCTCGCACTCTGTGTAGGGGATCCCCTCCCTTAAAAGCATCACTTTTAAACTGGTACTAGTCATCAGTGTTGTTTGTATGGACATGGGGAAAGACAAACAGAAACTATGAAATCACCCATAGTTATTAATTACGTGCTAGGACGAAATGTAATCATGTTTATTCCAACCACAGAAACCTAAGTGTAAGGACATTTTAGTAGTGGGTGAGAGAACAAAAAAAAGCAGAAGGGTTGCCCATCTTAGTGTCTTTACTAAGTTTTTACTCTAAGAACTTGTTATACTTCCTCTCATCAAAGAAACACCAGTTCACCCGAGTTGTGAACTGTCCATTTTCAAAAGTTGTAGAAGTAAGCAGGAATCATTTGCGATCAGCTTACTGCTTACTGTGCGGAAGTTTCAAAAAGATGTAGTACAAGTTATCAAAAAGATGTAGTACATTTATAATATTTGCTGCAAAGTTTTAATCTAATTGGATCACCTCCAGCACTAACTAGTGAATCAGAGCGGATGTTTGGAATATAGCAGCCTTTTGAGAGATCTGAACAGTTCAAACGGTCACTGACCGCCTTGTGATATGACATCAGCAGAGACAGCGCCTACACACCTACTCATTTTTAACATGACGGCCTTTAACTAGGGGAATCCAGATGACAAAAAAAGAGTGCAATCTATCATTGAATATTTATAGATTAACTACATCACTTCTGGACCACAGAAACTAGAAGGGTTGCAGTAAAGATGATGATGTTCATTGTTTTTGGGAAGTTGTACATTAACCATTCCTGGACAAAATTACAAAGATTTCCTACAGTATAATACAACAGAGGGAACCGTATTATATCATTTTTTATATATTCACAGAAAATTCACAGTACTATACAATATAAAAGTAGGATACTGCTAAACCTAAACGTTATATGTTTCGAAATCGGTGGCTATTGCATGAGAAAAAATTTAAATTACAGATTACGTATCCTATAACAGAATATTGGAGGCTTCTTTTATTTGCATTTGTACACACAGCTCCTAAATACCGTCTAGTCAAGCAAATAAGTCTGAAAGGTAACAAAGTTACATCTAGAGCCCTATCATCTCTTCAATCTTACACAATGCAAGGAAACCAGGTGTTTGCCACTCAGTCATGACAGAGGTGATGAAATGAACTCTTTAGTTATGGTTAAAGATAGACAGCAGTGGTTTCTTAATCTTTTGCCATAAGATTTGAGTTATTTTAAAGGTTTTAAAATAGTCGTAATTGTTGCTGACTTTTAAAGTGTGAAATTTGCATATTACAATAACTTAAAAAAAACGAGTTACATTTCCAGGTAGGTGTATTGCTTACGACTTCCTTTTCCTCTCTGACCTCTGTATATAAAAAGATTGGGCAGATACTTATCACATCAGTACTCACACTTAACGAAGAGAAGCTGTTACAGAAGAGAGAGAGAGCGTGAGAGAGAGAGACACCGCTGCAGTATGATGAAGTTCTTGTTTTCCCTTGTCTTCCTGTTGCATCTCTGCTACGGCACTGAGTTAAACACAGACTTGAACAAGGAGATCAAAAGGGGACTGGACAATCTCACCAAACTCTCCAGAAGAAAGACCATCAATATCTCATCAGTAAGTATAACGCATTGATACTATCACACATGCAGTTTATTAGCTTCACTCTCCTGTCTCTAAACAACATAATGTTAAAATCATAATCTGACACATAAAATATCCAGTGCTTAATAAATGAATACGATATATTTTCTGTCCTTGTAGTCAGATATGATGCCTGGGCCGAATGAGACCCTTAATGCAGTAAGTATTACACCTTTTCAAGACTGCACTCTGATCCTCCTGTTATGTTGAGCTCAGTTCACAATGACACAGGCATTTCATTTGACATGATAACCTAACTAGTATTTTATGTTCCTTTTCAGTCCTCCTGTGTGAGTGCCTTTGTCTGGCAGCTGAAGCAATTTCTTGACAATGTGACGGTAAACGAACATAGCGAGAATATTCTCATAGGACTTAAGGCAAACCTGCATACTCTGGAGCCACATCCACAGGTAAGCCAACAAAAAACATGACTGAAACATGACGCCTTGACAGACACTGAGTTCTTACTGTCTACTTTGTGACTGCTGCATTAGCAGTGGTATTCAGATGCAATATAATCCCAAAGCCTCTCTGTTTCTTTTCCAGCGTGACCCCAACTGCCCTATGCCAAAGCGCAGAATGGGTTTGAAGCCTTTTAATTCATACATTAATTTCCTGAAGAGACTCAACAACTCAAAGAGAAGATGAATACTACGATTTTTTGTTTTATGCAGGGCTGCTTCAATTGTTTCTGATTAGCTTTTTTAAATGAATGTATTAGATATTAATTGGTATGCAGTTTCCAATTCAGAATTTTTCAAAAATTGCATTTATGTATTTATCATTATTATTTATACTCTATTATTATTTATAGTATATTTATTTCTAAGTATATTTATTTATTTATTTACATAAAACTACTGATTTCCTCAGACATTTGGATGTGACAAAGTAATATTCACCATGTGAAAAAGCTTATTTAATTTCAGAAATGTGCTGCTGTTGTCAAATAAATAAACTACTTTTATAATTTGTTCACACTGAGTATTTGTATATCCTTCACTGATACATTTATAGAACCAATAGTACACTATTTGAATGCCAATAGAGAGATGTAAAGTGAATCTCTGTCTCTTGTATCTATTCTACCCATCTGGAGAGCAGTAAGACTTGATGTGTGCATGCCAGCACACACAAACCCACATGGACTCATATGAACCTGCAGAGATATGCATGACTGATAAATATGCAGGGCTATGTCCTCACACATGAACGCATAAACCCTCAGCAGCAGAAGCAGCAGCAGCAGCGGAGGGAGGGCTGAGGTTTTCTAACATTGTGGTTCCTAAAACAGCCTGTTTTGCTCTCAGCTGTCTTACTCATAGCTCTTGTGTGTCTTGCGGGTGGCTGGTTACCTGTCATCCCATATCAGCCAGAAAGCACTCAGGAGTTTTGTCATGACTGGAACAGCTGCACAGGAGATCTTAAAGCTGTATCGGCAGTATCAAAAGTCTCCATGATGAAGCATGAGGTGATTGATAGACTTTGTGAAAAGTGACTGCAGTTGAAGCTCTCTGTTCTCACGTCTCTCATCTCCTAAGTCGATTCCTACTGTCAGAAGAGAGCAAATTACTTACAGTGATTACATTGTTTGAAAAAAAGCCTTTGCATAATAATAATTATAATAATAATTATAATTATGACAATAACAACACTAATAATAATAAAAGCAACAATAATGATAACAATAATAATAATTAAATTTAGTACAGCACCTTTCAAAGGACACGATTAACTGAGTCCTTTTTCAAGGATAAAAATATATATTAAAAAATAAATAAATACAACCATAAAACAGTAAAAACAATAAAACCATACATAATACACACAACATTAGCAACACTAGGCAGCACAAGGTGACCCAAAGGCCAGTTTAAATAAGTCTTCTTGTGCGTGACACGAGTTAGAGGAGCAGCAGCTGAACTGGACACTGATATTTTACTCATTCACAGACTTTAGGATGATTTAAGATGATCTTTGGAGGGAGGTGGTAGGCAGAGCACAGACAATGATTTACTTGGCTCTGTCCGAATGTGAGAAAATCGACCTACCAACACCTATGTAGCTCACTAATCAAGTGATTACAAAAAAAGACTGCTCATGGCCCATGAAATAGAATATGATATCTTTTAAAAACAGAAATTGTTTTTCTTATATTTTGTTTTTGTACTGAATGAACATACAACGTGTTGATTTGTGGGCTTTGGACAGAACCAAGGCTAGCTGTTTTCCCTCTGTTTCCAGCAGTTGTGCTATGCTCAGCAAAGCTAACTGTAGCCTCATATTGAATGGACATACCTGACTAGCAGTATCAATCTTCTTAATGTAACTCTTGACAAGGAAATATATTTCCTAAAATGTTGAGTTATTCTTATAGAGACATCGTGTTTATTATAACGGACCTAGCTCTCTGAGCATTGTTGGAGTGGTTGAGTTTGCTGCTTTTTTTTTTTGTGCTGCTCAATACACTTTTTTCAAGACAAATAATTGAATTGTATTGTCATCGGCTTTTCTGCATACATCCATTGACTGTTTTGTCTATATAAAGTCAGAAAATAATTTTAAAAAAACGTACAGTATAATTCCCAAGAGACCATAGTGACGACAATCCAAGTTCAAAGATATTCAATTTACCATCGCAAATGACAAAACACATCAACTGAGAAGCTGAATGCAGAAAATATAACATTTTTGCTAAAAGACAAATCCTCATTGATGGAATATCAGTGGATTATCAAAATATTTAATGATTCATTTTATATTATTTGACAAAGCAAATAATTGACCTATTATGTCCTCTATTACTTTGGGATCCATCAAAGGCTAAATTTGCATCTTAAATATTACTGCTTTGTCATAATTTAATAAAGAAATCCCTATTATCATATTACAATTTACTGTCAGTGTTGTTTATTTTTGTATAATCTGGATTAAGCACTACAGAACATTATATTACTATTATATTTGGGTAGTATACAGTATGTTCTTTATTATTATTATTATTATTATTATTATTATTATTATTATTATTATTTATTGAGTCCCATGGCTTTAAACCATCTATTAAACCCTTTATAGTGTGGATGCTTGTGAAGGAGTCAAAGCTGTTTCTTTCCCTCCTGTCAGAACAACTTACATCACTGTAAAGTGACAGCTGGCATGTCACGCTTGTTTCTGCATCCCATGATGCCCTGCATGCACGATACCGGCCTGAACTGAATGAAACAACTATGGGTATGCTGACAGACATTGCCAGGATTTGTACAAGCAGTGCACGACTTATCGGTCAGAGCGCAAGGGGGAATGATGATGATTGCAGCTGAAGGTGACATTGGTTTGCACATGAAAACTCTGCCACGGGTCGATGAAGAATGTGAGTTTCTGATCTAATCTTCTCTGTGTGCATAAATCTGTCTTTCATAAAATCTCATTTTCAGTCATTATAATCCTGCAGAGAAGTAAAATCCTTCACAGAGGGGTTTATGTCCCTGCAGCCTGATTACAGGCGCAGCTTTCTCTTTCTCCATTAGGTGGCCTCAGCGACCCACTGCCCACTCATGTTTGGCCCTTGTCCTGATTCAGTTTTATAACCTGCATCTTATTTCAATTAAACCACAGCACGGTGCAGATTTAACTGGGTCAAATTAAGGGAAAGCACTGCTGATAACAAGTGGGTTATTTAATCTGCACTATTATCTGCCTCTGCACTATACTTTTGCTCTGGCTTATGCTTTAAGATGCTTGTTTAAGAAAGGAGATGCACTTATGACTTCTGGTGACTAGTAGTTCTCTTGAATACCTATGAATACCTATTGAATACACTTCCTGTAAGTCGCTTTGGATAAAAGCGTCTGCTAAATGACTGTAATGTAATGTAATGTAATATTATATTTGAAACCTCTAAACTCCGCACAAGAGGCCACTCATGACAAGTCACGTGTTGCCTGCTTTATCATTATGTACATTATAGGCACTTTTACTGGATTTGGTCGCCGAAGGGCCACAATGAAATGCTCTCATCCTGACTTCACTTTCTCTTGAATGGGACCACGTCAGAGCGCCGGTGTGAGTCGGAGCCGCGGGAGCGCGCAGTGTTTGGACGCAGACGCGAGCAGAGGCTGCAGGAGGACGCAGCGAGCGCGTTGATGGCTGAATGACATTTGAGTACTGTTATCCCTGTGTTATTTATTCAGTGATATTCCACGATGTGGAACACGTCGAGGATATACTGGGGCTGTTCTCTGGTTTGTTTTGTCGGACATGGAGACTCGGTGCCCTTTGGATTGACTTTATGCTGCGAAGTTCTTATGGGAGCGATGGGACATTTATTTTGAAATATAAACATCAGTCGACAGCTGGTCGCGTCTGTGTGAGTATGGGTGAGTAGCCTATCATGATGAAGATCAAAATAGATGGGGGTTTTTTTTATGCATGCACGTAGGAAGGTGTATGACTTTTAATTTGTCATGCCATAATAATAACATTGCTCTCATGGGGAAATCCTATCTTTTTCCGTTTGAAATTGGAGCACTAGCATGGCAATGCACAATATAATCAGCTATATGGCATGTAATGAGAGCTAACATTAACAAGACACTAAAAGAAAGTATTTACAACCAGTGTTGCATTTTTCAAGACAAGAACAGTTATCTAAATTAAGGCAAATGTATCCGATGTTGTATCATTTATTTATTTAATCCACAGGACCGCTGATGACGTGAGCAGGCAGACAGAGGATCCCTAACATCACAGCGTTTTGGAACAAACTGGGCAGACAGAAGAGCTCAGGTCATTACACTGAGGAATAGAGTTACCACAACCTCTGCAGCTCAAATGATGTCGAGTCTAATTTACGAAGTCAGGGGGAAAATGTCCTGCCCAGAGAGGGTTTGCATCAAACACCTCATCCCTCAGCATTCATCAGAAGATACAATGCTGGAGATTGTTTGCAAGACGGAAGCACAGGAGCCTCCTAGATTCTAACCCTGTGGATATAATGTAGCACGACTTTTCAGCATGACTTAAATGAACTCTCCCCAACCCGCACATGTTCAGGGATGGATCTCATGAACCTTACAACTGTCATCGACACTGGGTTTTTGGATGAGGCTCCGTCGAGCCGCGTCCTAACTGGCTGTTTCCTGTCGCTGCTCATCCTCACCACCTTGCTGGGAAACACACTGGTTTGCGCCGCCGTCACCAAGTTTCGGCATCTGCGCTCCAAAGTCACCAACTTTTTTGTGATCTCGCTGGCAGTGTCGGACCTCTTGGTTGCCATCTTGGTGATGCCGTGGAAGGCGGTGACAGAGATCGCTGGGTTCTGGCCGTTCGGTTCCTTCTGTGACACCTGGGTGGCTTTTGACATTATGTGCTCCACGGCGTCCATTTTGAACCTTTGTGTGATAAGCTTGGACCGCTACTGGGCCATCTCCAGCCCCTTTCGCTATGAGAGGAAGATGACACCCAGAGTGGCCTACGTGATGATCAGTGTGGCCTGGACGCTGTCTGTGCTAATTTCCTTCATCCCGGTGCAACTCAACTGGCACAAGGCCCAAACTAAATCTTACACGCCTCTCACTGACTCCTCTGGCTCTTCAGGTTTCAATGCTACATCTTATCGCAGCACAGAGAACTGTGACTCGAGCCTGAACAGGACCTACGCCATCTCCACCTCTCTCATAAGCTTTTACATCCCTGTGGCCATCATGGTGGCCACCTACACCCAGATATACCGCATTGCCCA
Organism: Anoplopoma fimbria; assembly: GCF_027596085.1. Classification (NCBI taxonomy): domain Eukaryota; kingdom Metazoa; phylum Chordata; class Actinopteri; order Perciformes; family Anoplopomatidae; genus Anoplopoma; species Anoplopoma fimbria. The sequence continues at coordinate 8,725,252 of NC_072452.1, read as the reverse complement.
CAGACAAATCAGGCGGATCTCCGCCCTGGAGCGAGCGGCTGAAAGTGCCAAGAACAGACACGACAGCATGGGTGGGGCCTCCAGCATCGCAGAGTCTGAGAGCTCTTTCAAAATGACGTTCAAGAGGGAGACCAAGGTGTTGAAGACGCTGTCCGTGATCATGGGGGTGTTTGTGTGCTGCTGGCTCCCATTTTTCATCCTCAACTGCATGGTGCCCTTCTGCGAGCAGTCGAGCGGAGAGCAGGCTTTCCCCTGCATCAGCCCCACCACCTTTGACGTGTTCGTGTGGTTCGGCTGGGCTAATTCCTCCCTCAACCCCATCATCTATGCCTTCAATGCAGATTTCCGCAAGGCCTTCTCCATCCTGCTGGGCTGCCACAAACTGTATCCAGGAGGCCACAACATAGAAACGGTCAGTCTAAACAAGAAATGACTAATGACTCTCTCACAGCACTGACTCATCCTCAATGATGCTGAGTCCTAGCATTCCTGTAGAGGCCAGTGTGATCGACTTCAAAACCAGGACGCTGCTCTCTGTGCTGACTCTTAGTGTGACTGAAGGATAAGGTGACCCAACATGTACCCCTGTTTGCATTAGGCCAGTGGCCCGTCTGTGTGCAGACTGTCAGAGTGAGCTTGCCGTGCACACCCCTGTCGCTGCACTGCCTTCAAGCAGAAGACGCTACTGAAAGAGGAGAGGGGATTTAGGGATTGAGATTAAGACTGTCCACTGCTGTGCCAGGGAGCTGGGAGCGCAGCGGTGCTGACACGCCCCTGGGACAGATAATCCCATGACTGGGCAGCACACAGCACATTCCTAACGCTGTCAGACACCGCTCTCTTCAATACCATCACACACACGTACACAAACACAAACACTGTCAAAACACGCTCATCCAAATTCAGTGTAAATGCAGCACCCAGCGTGCACTCTACGGCAAACTACATGACAGCACACAGAAATACGGTTACTCATTAGGTTAACATCTTGTGCGCTGCAAGGAGTCCAGCGGTGAAAGCATCCAATCAAACCATGTTTATTTGATGAGCGTGTAGGTACAGTGCATCCACATGTGACTTCATATTAAAGCAAGAATGAAAGCAGATTTAATTTTACATCCGGCTAAATCCATTATGTGTTGTGATTTTAAAGGAACATTCTGAGAAGTCGACACTTATGAAAACGTGGTCGGAATTTCTTTTGGAAGTGAATGTACACAGACATGAAAGATGGAGCTTGTCGAACTGCAGGTCATCACTGTTACTGGTTCACAGTTTATATCTCATCCAAATGTCAAATCATTATAACTTTAAACCAAATTGACGCAACAGAAACCTCATACGTTATTTGTTTCACTGCTTGAAAGTGTTTTATGGATGAGTGTCTCATATTACTTTGTGTGTCCTGTATTTTTCATGCAACAGCTGATGACCTCTTTTAAGGAGAAAGGCAAAGACCTGAGCAAAGGTTTTGCTTAACTTGTGGTGTCTTTGACTATTGTGCTTATTTTAGGAGCTGATAAAGAATTGTAACTGACTGAATTATGTTTGGATAAATCAGTTTTAATTAGCTTGTTGGAATGAATAAATAAAAAATAATCTCTGTTTTTAACAATATGGGTCTTATTTTAGTAGGTTTGGCTGCCGTTATCAGCTGTGATAACATTGTACTCCCTCCTGTAATTGCTGACATCTGGGAATATTGATATTATCATGAAACAGGAGCAGCCAGACGATCGCAGCAGTTAAGAATCTGCCAACAGTTGAGCCAGATTATTGAAGACACTAACAGAATTGAGTAATTGTAAATCAGCATACGTAAAATGTCATTTATAATCCTTGATTGCACAAGACAACTGTGTGTCGTGTCATAAACTAATGCTCGTTGAAAAAAAATAAAAATAGAAAGAATAAGGACTAACACATAATTAGTTTGAAATGAGTCTAAAGTTGTCAATGTAATACTCACAGTAGATGACGGTCGGCACGCCCCCAGTTTGGAGAAGCAGACAGAAGTAGTAATGTATTGCTGTACACGAGCACAGCAGCAAAACGTATTTTAGCCACCTAAAAGAAAGATCCACCTAAATGCATATGTATGCGATTGAGTGCACGCTATATTTCCCTATGCTTTCCGAAATGCAACTGAACTAAAAGTAAAACTCATCTACACTGTTGTTGTGAACGGAGTCTCGAGGCTTTGAAGAGAGCAGAGATACGTTTCACTTTCAGTTCCGTTCCCCTGACTGATGGCAAGAGAAAGCGGTTAAAATATTCTAAATATAGCCTATACACTGAAAGAGTTTAAGCTTTTCAGTTAGGTCTTTCCTTTGGGTGGCTTAATATGCTTTGCTGCTGCCTCTATACTAACATTATTCTCTTCACTTGTGTTGCAAACTAGCAAGCGAAATTGGTATCCCAAAATATGAGTGCCTCTCAATTGGCTACATTAACCATCAACATTAAATGGACAGCAACATAAAAGGTGGAAGATTTTCCCTCTAAAGAAATATTGCACCCATTAACTTTTGTTGCCTGGCTATTTGGAGATCAATCCCACACATAACCCTGCATAAAACCAAAACTTAATTTGACACTTTGAATCAACTGTAAATTAGTTAGCTTTAGAGATACTGGTGCACTTTTTATGTTTTACCTTTGGCCAGAGCCAGGCTAGCTGTTTCACCGTCATTCAAGGCTTTATGCTAAACTAATCTAAACATCTCCTGGAGCAGTAGCTTCGCAAATATGAGAGTGGCATTAATCTTCTGGAATAAGCAAAGAAGCAAGGTTTACAAAATGTCAAACCGTTCTTTTAACTCAGTGGGTACAATATTACGGCCAAATCAATGATCAGACTGAGAAATTATCCTATAAAATGAAGCATTGCGTGATGGAACAGGATGCATGCCATCATACAGTAACCTCTAACTCGGTGTACTGAATTATTTTTTTTATGTACTAACTTGCTTCATCTGTTAGCTACAGTGACCATTCATGCCACACAAAAAAAGATGCAGGTGTTTGTACTTGGCTAAACTAATCTTTTTTAGAATATGCAGCTGTCACATTATCACAGAATAAACCATCAGAAGAAACAGTTTTGAGTTGTCTGCTCCATGTGGAAACATCTCCATGCACAGCTTAATACAAGTCTATGAGTCCATTTTTGTGAAATAGACTGTGTGGAGTATGTTTGTTTGGCTGTGCAGCTTTGACCTCCAAAGATCAAACCTCCCGAAGCACATTTCACACCAGTCTAAAGGGTAAAACTTAAAGTGGGTGTCTGCTGTATCTCACATCCAAAATTTTAACTCTGGCGTAACTCTGGTGTTCATGTGTCTGTTTTGTCTGGTGATGTACTGCCATCATTAGTAAAGTGAAAAGCCCAATCTTGAGTCGTAAATAGCCTGGAACTGTGGCACCTCTTTATCTCACCTTTCGGCTTTTTTTAATTCATTTATTGCACTAAAGTTGTTTTTCACCCTCAATTGACTGAACTCTTGCAGCAATCAATACCTCACAACTAAACATACATTTTTGTGGTCACAGCTCAAACAAGGAGAGGTAATTGTTCATTTCAGTTTGAACTTTGATGCCCTAATTTATCCATATTGAGTGGGAGTGAGAGGGAGAGGGAGATGGAGGAAGTTGAAGTGTGGAATAGAGAGCAAAGCAGCAACACAGACAAACATTATTAAAAATTCCCTCCTGCGATCTGCCAGTCATTTTCTTAAATGATAAATTAAATCACAATCTAAGTTGATTTGGAATCAAGCTTTTGTTGTTTTGATGCCCTGTCTTCAATAATCATCAAACTCTGAATCAGATTAATTTCAGTGTAAAATCGTCGCTACGGTTTGTCACATAAACACTTTAAAGTGATTACAGAATCATGAAGCACTCTCATTAAACAGCAGGTCACAAAATATTTTGAGGACAGATTTATTTAATCAAATTGAGTTTATGATAATTAGAAATCTGATAAAGTGCAAATACTGTGATGATAACTCTTTCTCTGTCTCACACAAACACACACAGAGTTGTCCTTTAAAGCCCACTTTCTCTGGGCCCTGGACTGTCCTTGCCTCTGTGAAACCTCCTCAAGCATGCCACGGGAAGGAAGCAGCAATTAATTTGACTGACATCATTCAAAGTGATGGCTGAGGTGGCGACAGGGTGTGTGTACTGCATGTGTGTGCGTGTGTGTTTATGTGTGTGGCGCAGGGCTCCTATCACCTGCTCCAGCACCCAAACCCAAAGTCCCTGCAATGTCAGCCACACTCTGTAAAACACACAATTTGTTGGCTTTGGCTATCATTTCGCTGCATTGGAGCTTGTGAGACTCTCAAAGCGATACTGTCTTTTTAGATTGGCACATCGGAGAAGCGATTTTAGATGTAGCGACTTCAGATGATGCTAATGACTGGCCCTGGGGGAATGATTTACTGAGACAGGGAGAGAGAAAGAAAGGGGCAAAGAGAGAGACGGAGTATTATGTAAGTACCAAGCAATGGCTACTGAAAAAGGAGACTCAGGGGATGCTTGGTAAATATCACATAACCCACATGAATCTCCAAAGCCAGACTGCTGTCACATCCATAATGAATATCCTCTTTGGTCCCATGCTGTTTGCTTATGGGCACACCTGGCCGTGTGAAAGTGGATTTTTTAATGATTTCCGTGTCACCCTTCTCTATTCAGTCGGGATCTCACGGAATTAAAATGCAAATAAACAGTTTGCAATAATCTGTATTACTCTCCATTAAATATGTATTATTCACAACTGGCAGAGCTATCATAATTGCACGACAGTCTAATGCATTTTTAATACCTCACACGACACCAAGATAAGCATAATTGAGAGTGAGCGTGTTGGTGACACTAGCGTCAACACAGTTACATGCTGACAGACATGAACGCACTTTGCATGTTGAAAAATACTGTCGCTCTGTTTGTCCGTGTCTGGTCCCCCTGTTGAGCTAAACAGACGCTGCATATTCATTTTTAACTGATAGAGAAGGGGGAGATCAGCAAGCACGCATCAGGCCACTACTGCAACAAGCACTCCCTCTCATTGAGGGGAAAGTTCTTCAATTTGTTAGTTATTTGATCATTCGTGGCCTACAAATAACAAAGTCTAAATAGTTCATGCAGTGATGCAAAAATACGTAAAAGATCACCCTGTACATGTTTTGACCTTTATTGGTCATCCTTTGCGTTAAGTCGCTCCATTCCTCTTCCTGGTTTACTCCTGCTCTTCATTTCTCTTTCTTATCACACCCCTCCGCTCTCTTCCTCCACTCTGACTCTGTTGACTGTTTGTGCTGCGGGCCGCTGGCAGTGCTGTGTTGCCATTCGTCACTCCAACTGGCTCCAGCGGAGAGGACAGGCCCTCTGACCCCACCACTGGGAAAGGAGCAAGGGAGCGAGGGGAGAGGGAGATTCACACAGGGCTCTTAAGAGAGAGCAGAGAGAAATAATTATTTCAGAGGACAGAGGGAGAGAGAGGCCACAACAAGCGAGGACTTCCTGACTTTCAGGACTTTTTAAATTAAATTTGAATAAACAGATACTTTGTAGATTAAAGGAAAACCTAACATACCCTACAATTGTCTGAAACTATACTGAACGGGAAAACACCATGCTCCAAAATATATTTGGTGTTTTTTTATGACATTGGTGGAGAGCACGTCGCTCTAATATCTCCCATAGGGGTTATTGTGTAAATCTAGTGAATGTGATCAGATCATACGATACACACACATTATACAATATATTTTTACCGCATCAAATTATTCAGTGACCCTTCTTGTTCTGTATGAATGCATCTGCATTCATTATGTTGGTTTGCTTATTTAATCAAGGTTTTCCTTTAATTTGTCAACCATCTGTAAGTGGCAGGAAGTGAGAGTGAGTGAGAGCACAATGCTGCAACAGGCTTCCTTATGAGAAGATCATGGCAACTGTTCCAAAAAAGGTCCTGATGGATTCGCTCATCTAACTACTTCGTTTGTTTGTTGTTTTTTATTTGTGGGGTTTTGTTGCCCTTTACAAACCTCAGAGTACCTGTATTGATCAACTGAACACAATACCAGAGAATTGAATCCCTCATAAACTGAGACTGTTTCCATACTGTGTCATGGAGTGACCTCTACTGGAGATGGGCCAAAAATGGAGATGAGTTGACCTGAGTCTTTGCTAAATTCGCCCCGATCAAATCCTCCAGAGAAATAAAGACAGATCTAATGTATTGGCAGAACAGTTGCTCGTATAGCCCTCATCTCTGTCCTATAACAGATTGTCAGTGTGGCAGAGTAGACAACATCACTGAAGCATGTTAAATCAGTATGAAACCAAGTCAGTGAAAGCAAATCCAATTATACAATGACAAATAAGCTGGGTGCAAATGAGGCTGGCTGATGAAAATTGTTTTTTAACAGCAGTGATGGCCACTCCAGCCACACTCCGCAGCTTAGCTGGAGAGGGGTGCTGTCTGGCGGAGACAGCTCTGAGTGGGGATCATGCTATTAATGATGCCAATGTTAATGCTCACGCTGGTAGGATGCCCTATGGGTGAATTGTGAGGATGCAAATGCTAATCAGCTAGCTTGTGGGGGAAGCAGATGTGTCTCATCTCTTTAAGAGCACAACATCAGCAGCAGGAGGAGACAGAACAACAGAGTGATTACTGACAACTATGCAGGGAAACAGTGAGATAGTTGTCCCTTCCACCTGGGCTTAAGATTCAAAAGGTGATGGCTGCGATCTGAGACAGTGCTAACCATGAAAGGATTAGAGCCGATGCCATACCATGTGTGCCAATGTTAATGCAGCACTCCGACTCAGAATTGTCAAATGTTATAGTTCAGTCTATGGCTGTGTTTCAACTTCTTTAAAAAAAAAATCTATTATTGAATCAAAATGCGAACAAAGCAGGCGACATATGATGCTTCTTTGCCAATTAATGGTTATGTGTTACTCTTGCACAGTTTCAGTTTTAATTGGAATGCCCACATGAGGTGGTGATTCATGCAATTTCATAAAAATGTGTCAAAATCTGGCTAACTGCGACTGAAATGTCACATGGCCACATCTCCATCTAAGGCAAATTGAAAACACTCCTAAAAAACATCTAGGAGCCAACTCTTGGTAAGCTTTCTGCTTACAACTTGTATTTACAAGATCTCCCTTACAATGTTTTGTTAGTTTCTACGTAAAAATCTGTGGTGCTGACATTAGCAGAGTATGATAACTAATTTTAACTAGCACTAACACTTCTATGCTATGCAAGCTTCTAGAGGTATAATGAATGTTTACACATGTTGCCTTTGCTTTTTAACCATTGACAGCGAAATAAGTCCTACCTGGCTTCACAGAAACATTACACATGTAGATGCAGCAGAGGGTAGCTCCCATGAACTTTGCGTCATTTTTGTTTTAATTTGTTGCCTATTCGTGTTTATTACTGGAGCGAGTTTGGCATATGAAAGACACAGCCGTGGGACGAGAGGAGGTAGACTCATAGTTGTTTACATCAATGATGCTTGGTGCTCAAACATAGTCAAAGTTGACAAGTTGATGGCCAATGTGTCCTATGTTAAATTTTAATTGTGAAGATGTTGGCACCTGGAATTTTTTTTCTTGAGTAGCAAAACGGCTACAACTCCATTTTATTGTGCAACTCTGTGTCGCATATTGAAAACAAAGTATCCTTGAATCACTGAAACATTAATGTGGTGGTTCACATTAACACTGTGATTTTGGTCTATAGCTTCTATCTTTATCTTTTTATCCTGATTTGCTGCTGAATCAGTTTGACATCCTGGATATATCTTTAAAATGCATATAATAGACTTTTCTGTCTGCAAAGAGTGCAGTTAATTAAGTTAAGTGTGGGCTCCATTGGTTAGACTGCTTGATGGACTTGCAGTGGGAGACGGGGCTTAGCAATTGGTCTGTACCAAACTACATATTCACTTTGAGTATGTAGTGTGTTCACTCTGAAAAAGTGACACCATTCAAAGATGTCAATATGAATAATAAATATGCATGTTTTTAAGTGTACTGTTGATAGACACTACACTCCCACAACGGATTTCATAAAGGTAATTGGAGGAGCTAATTCATGCCCAGACTCTCTCTGCTTACAGTAAATGTATACAAATATAAGGCTAGCATTTGGATATTTGTATTTCTCATGGGCTGTGTGACAGGCGGTAGAAAAAAGTAAATAAATGTTTGGAATATGTCTGGCAGAAATAGAAAAACAGACAGGACAGGACAAACATTCAAATCATAGCTAGCAACTCCCGAGAGAACATAAAAGCCAGGCACATTTTTTAGGTTCTGCTCTGTGCATCTGAAAAGGGGATTAACAGAGCGGGAGGGTAGTACAGAAGACCACTCAGCGACATACATCCCACTCGAGTGATTGCACGCTGACAAGCTGCACAAACATCCCCAACAGAGAGACAGAAAGAGCAGGAGGGAAGAGAGGGGAGGGAAATAAGGACGGCGGCATAGAAAGGGTGCTTGAGAGTTTAGGAAGAAACTGGGAGCAGACTGTGACAAGAAGACACGATAAAAAACAGCTTTAAAGCAGTTACCGTCCACTCTCTCCTTGAAGGAACTCTCTCAGAAGGACACAAAAACGTGTGCTGTTGTTTATCTGTAATAATGAGAGCCATATGCAGTATTTGGCTGATCATTAGAGCTTAACATTGTTCATACCATTAATAGGAGCTCAGAGGCCATGTTGTAAGACAACAACCCTGCTATATTTCTCATTATCTTTTTCTAACAGTGATGTCATACAACTATGAGAGAAGTACAAGATATATACAGAGGGGAGATATCATGCTAAAATTTGACTCTTTCTCTAGCTTGGAAATGGCTACGACTTCCTGACTTATTCGTTTTAATCTGATTACAGAGTAATTTTAACTATTTGGTTGAATTTGCAAATACCAATTTGATTAACTTTCTCTTTTGCAAAAATAAAACAAGAATTAAATTGATACATCATTGCAATTTCCTTTCTTTTAAGAGGGGATAACAAATAGTGCTTTAAAAACTGGTTGAGTAGATTGACAAAGTATTTCTGTCAATTTTACAAACTCTACACAGCAGTTTTACAGAGTTGGAAACTGCAGTGTAGCAAACATGCTGCCATACTTCATAGGACTTCAGAGGTGCAGCGAAGCAACAAAAAAATCACCAGGATACTTTCCTTGTCTGCAATGTGGGAAATTTTGAAATGAAACATTTGTACATTTCCTCCTTGGCAAAGCTCTCGATTTACCAGTCCATATACGTTCCAACCCTCACCTATGGTCATGAGCTTTGGGTAGAGACCGAAAGAATGAGATCGCGAATACAAGCATCCGAAATGAGCTTCCTTCGTAGGGTGGCTGGGCTCAGCCTTAGAGATAGGGTGAGGAGCTCAGACATCCGGAGGGAGCTCGGAGTAGAGCCGCTGCTCCTTCGCGTCGAAAGGGGCCAGCTGAGGTGGTTCGGGCATCTGATCAGGATGCCTCCTGGACGCCTCCCTTTAGAGGTTTTCCAGGCACGTCCAACTGGTAAGAGGCCCCGGGGTAGATCCAGAACACGCTGGAGAGATTATATATCTCGTCTGGCCTGGGAACGCCTCGGGGTCCCCCAGGAGGAGCTGGAAAGTGTTGCTGGGGAGAAGGACGTCTGGAGGACCCTCCTTAGCTTGCTGCCCCCGCGACCGGATAAGCGGATGAAATGGATGGGATGGATTTGTACATTTCAGTGCGCTGACCAACTGGTTCATAATGGAGAGCAAAGTATGATCTCCCCTTCAGAGGAGAACACACTTAAAGTGCTCGGAGATGATGTGAGAACAGAGCTGCAGTTCACAAAAATTATGTAAGCCAGGGTGAGGTGCTTAAATATTTTAAAAATCAAGTAATATGAGTCAAAGCCTTTTAAAATGGACTCATTCCTGAAGCCAAAGTGACTCATTTGTCTCTTTTACCAGATCGATGCAGGCAGAATTGATGGATGAGGCACTGAATTAATCAAAATGAACACCAGAAATAATAATGATCAAGAAAAAGACATGTCCAAAGAGGGGAGTCAGGACAACACAGCTTCACGCAAATGATCCAGGAATAGAAACACCTCAAACATTCATTATTGCAGCGGGTTGGCACTGTGACTGTGCATTTGTCCTGTTTTTTTATTCTTCAATTCCATAGAAGAGAAGCAGACAGCAGACACAATCTGTTCTATTTTAGGAAGGGTCTTGTCAAACAGGAGCACAGCAGGAGCCTCCTCTTTTACCCTCTGGAAAGTTCAGATGGGACCTCACACGCACGAGCGAAAGCAAACATGCTCATATAAACACACACACACACAGATACAGGGGACACAGCTGGGAGACTGTGGGAACAAGCATTTTGGTTCCTTTATTTGGCTACAGCCAGATAACCCAAAAACATTTTACAACCTCTGTTTCTGCCACATAACTGTTTAATTGAGCATCACATATCCAGTCATCTGAAGAAAAGATCAGGCCTTTTCTCTCACCTTCAGTGATCGCACTGAGAGATACATTTAGACAATAAAGGATGTCTGACAGCTTTTTTTATGTGGTCTCTTCCTGACAGACTGTTACTTTATTTGATTTTAATTAAAAGCTGTTGAATGGCCAAAAACAGACCAGGAGACGAGCTCACCACTTACACAGCCATCTGTCCTGACAATTCGCCAGCTGACCAAATGCTGCTATAACCCGTGTAACCTCCTGTAAGCCCCTTTAGGGCTTACTGTGCAACTAACAATGTAATATGACTCCCATAGGATAAAAAAATACTTTCCTTGCTGCTCGTCGACGCAGAGGTCAAAGGGCACGGTCGCTTACAGAACAGCCTCCCTGCGGCTGTAGGGAGTCTGTGTGGGATTCAAGGACACTACAGCGAGGTGGATGCTCGGGGGCCTGAACCCAGGTCTCTGTACTCTTTACACCACCCTGATGCCGTATTTACCCGTGATCGCTCTGGTGCAGGACTTACAAAAGTTGATTCAGAAGCAGAGCCTGCTTTGTGATGGACAGATCTTTATTGCTGTCTTACTCTTCAGCGTCTGAATGCGGGACAAAACAATAATTCCTAAAACCCAGACATGAGCCAGCATTTCTGCATTTCTGCATTTCCATTTCCATTGTCTCGAAGTTAATGGGTTTTTGATTAGAAGCCTGAAACAAGGTCTGTGGTTAACACAAGCTTAAGAGATTTTAACTGTTCTAGGACGTAACAAACATCAGTAAATATTCACTTATGAATATTAAAGCTTTTACGTGTCTTAAAAAAGGCGGTTGCTAACAGGTGGCTAAATAAGGCTACTAAAGGTCATCGCGCCATAGTCCGTCTTTGGCTTCATGGTGGACAGGTGAAGTCATACGGCCGCGGTGTCTCTGGGCCAGTTCGTCTTAGTCCTCTGTGTCAAGCATTTCAGCTATTTCCTGGTCTTCATGTTCCTGTATTGTGATCTCTGTCTGTTTTTCCTCGACCACGTTTTTGCATGATCCCTGCCTGACTTGTGTGCCTGTTCTGACGGCCCACCTGTATACCGAACCTCTGCTGATAAGTAAGGACTTATACCTACAACTTATCCTGTGTGAGGGTCATGCGATTAAGTCCTGTTTTTCCCTGTGGTTCACCAGTCGTAACAGGGTTTACCTACAAAAATACAACATCCCTGTTGAACTCTATATAAAGGGTCCAAAATATAATAAGAATTAAAATATACTTAACTTGACTCGCTTAAGAGGTAAAAAAAATGTTTTTGCATTATCCTTGTCAACAAATACACAGTTAATGTATATTAGAAAGAAATTATACCGACTGCTCGTTAGTTGTAATGCAAACAGACCTCCATCATCTGGGGACAATGAATGTTTCTGCAAATTTCATGGCAATCCATCCAATAGTTGTTTAGATATTTCAGCCCGGACCAAAATGGTGGACTGACCGACTGACTATTAACCGCAGAGATCAGAGAGCCAGGGTGAATACACATTCAACGATCTATTTAAGCAAAGGATTTACATTCAAAGGGTTATTCTTCAACATTGGGGAATGCTGGACAGGAAGTGGAGATGGATGGTTTTTATGAGGACTATGTTGATCTTCTTTAATTGCCCCATCTGGAAGTCTGCTCCCCTGCTTAGCCCACCTTCTTTTTTTATCAATAATTCAATATGTGACCAGATTTGGCTGAATTACATGCTTTACAAGACTGGCTGCTAAGGCATATTAACCATTACATCTTGTTAATGTGTACATGTGAATGGAAAATGAAAAAATAAGGACTAAGCACAAACCTCTCATTCCTATCAAGACGTTTTACCGGAAATCATAATTTCTTCTTTAAGTCTGTTAACTTCAAATAAAACGGCAACATCATAGATTAAGCCTTCAGGCTTATCTTTTCTTCTTTTATCCGCCACAGAAATGATAAGCATCTCCAAGGATTAACTTAAATGACATGGATGGTGAAGTATGCAAGTTAAGATATCAGTTGAAAATCAGACACAAAGAGTCGCCATCAGCAATTTTTCTCAAACAAAAGTGCAAACCTGGCAGCAGCTAAACGGAGCCTCTGCCGAGAGATACAACATCTGGGAAGTTACAACACAGATTTCAGTGTTTAGAACATCGGTGGAATTTAATCCCCATTGCATGTGTCAGGGTGAATCCGTCTTTAAGTGTATCTGAGTGAATATCTCATGTAATCTAGTGTGTTATTAAGATACCAGAAAGTGTTGGAGGGCTATATCTCCTTCAGTACAATAGGCGCCATGGGGGAGATTGATGATTCATAGGATCTCAGGAGATGGAGCCGACGCACAGATTTGTGAGGACACAGACAATAGTGAAGGCTACAGATGGCAGCGCTCTGAAAAAAAGGCTCATACAGGGGATGCAAACCTCCCACGGGGCAATGTATGGATGTCACTGTGAGAGGCTAATGACATTGGTGTGTCCTATCTGGAAAAGTCACCTCAGAACAGGAAAAAGATCTAATCTGATCTGATCTAAAGGTATGCTACTATGCTTAGGCTGAAACGAATCCGCAGAAAAGAGGACAGTATGTACCAGATGCAAACAGTGACTAACATGTAACTTCATGCTGTTCTTTAATTTCAGAGGTCAACAGTTACGTTGAGGACCAATGTGTTCAGCTGCTGCTTTGTAGGGGGTGAGAACAGTTTTCATACAATAACATCCTGGGATATAAAAAAAATCCACAGGGGTTGAGAGGTAGAGAAAGAGACAGAAAAACAAACAGGGTGAGAGAGGTATTGTTCTCAATTCTGTGATGACATCTTCCCCTCGTTGCCATCGGTGACCCAGATCTTCAAATAAATAAAATAAAATAAAACCACATAACCCCAGAGAAAGCTTTCTGTCTGATACACTCAAAGCCAAAGCTTTTAAGGTGTGTCTTTATGTTTAAATAGGTCATGTCGTTCGGCTGACCTGACTGAGGGAAACGTCTCTTGAAAACCAGTTGAAAGAACTAAACAAAAGACAGAAACTGCTAGAGGTGGGTTTACGCTGAGGACGAGGACGGCCTCTGTGTGTTTGTTTGAGCATGCGTGTATCAGTTGAGATCAAGTTCTACCAGTGAGGAATCTTCCACCATGTTACTGTATCTAAGCCTGTCTCCACAGTCTGTGCAGTGCGCTCCTTTGCCATTTTATTCAGCAAGCAACAGCAAAGTCATCAGGGTTGACTGGGTGCATAATTATATTATGAATTTAATGGGCCTTCCTACCTGTTATGCCACTTGAAATATAGGGAGACAGAGTGATAAATGTGTTCAGAGATGCAGAAACTGAAAATCCACAAAAAAAAAAAAAAAAAAAAAAAGAAAGATGGCTGATAGAGCGAGGATTGTTCAGGGAAGCACACCTGCTCCACAGCTTTGAAGACTAGATGAAAGCGTGTCCTGTAATTACAGCACTTCGAGCAATACAAATGTCAATTCTTTACTCCTCTGGGCTGTGGAGTAAAATAAAAATAAAAACAAACACTCTCACTCTCCCTCACCCCTCTTTTATTTGTCATATCTCACATTACTGCCCCCTTTGTGGGAAGCGATCCTCAAATCTGTGTGTGTCTCTGCTGTGCGATGAAGCGCGTACTGTATCTCAGTTTTGCTCCTGCGTGCAGCTAGATGGTGAAATGTTCCTCTGAATCTCAGTTTTTGCCTAACAGGCTGGGACAGCAGAGGAGAGGGGCAGTGAGAAAACCCCCAAATTTGCCCTTCTTTTTCCTTTAACACATTGTCTCTGACTGCTTTTGTTTTTGCCTTGAATACATTTTCAACAGATTAAACCAAGTCCTAACTTGTGAGCAGTCATGTTAAATGAAACGCCAGTGTGATAGAAGTAATTAAAATGGCTGCATAATATATATAAAAACAGAGGTGGAAAGTGGAGAGAAGCAAGCAATCTTTCACTGCACTTATTCTCATACTCGTGCCATGTACCACCGTCACAATGAACAACGCGTAAGAGTTTCATCTTTTATTCACCACTCATGATGAATTAAACAGACATTATCTAAGAGCCTGTTAAGTTGCAGGTTAGATACCATGTACATCTTTATCAAAGATGATATGTCGTTGCCTCACATATTCTGAAATATCTTTTAAATGCCAAGAATAAGTCTATTAATATGAGAGCGGCCAGGACTTCGTGGCCTTTTTGGAAACAGTGTGCAGCAACAGATGGGAGGCTGCTACACCTAGTGGATTCAAAACAGAACTGCAAGATCTTCAGGTTAGGAGCCAAGTTAATGAATAGAAAATGTAAGAATTCTTCAATAGATAGAGCACAATCAGTAGCAATTCAGTTGTGGCCAAAAACTCACCTATTTAAGGATAGGTTCACATTTCTTCTTACCAGTTGTTGCCAGTGTCCATCCGTACCAGGCCTGAGAAGATCGCCTCATACAGCGATTACAGTGTAAGAAAGGCAGGACAAATTCTTTTCTATGCAAAAACATATTCTACAGTTCAGTTCAGTCATTTTAGTACCTCTTCAAATTGATTGAGCAAGAAAACACTGTACAGGCAAACACAAGGAGAAAATGTTGGTATTAAAAGGACTGTACATGTGCAGAATACACACTAGATTTTTGTAATTCAATGTCTCATATTATCATCAGATGAATTTAAGAAAGGATTTTCTCATAGAACGAGGATTGTGGATTGTGTCCCCTATCCCCTTAACTGGAATCGAGTTAGGAAGGAATCTTTTCAAAGCCAGTATGGAGAGGAGGAATGTACCAAAAACACTTTAAATTAACATTAAGGCATGCGAGTATTGTGTCAAGATAGACTTAAATACTGTGAACGTTTCCTAAAGCCTCTATGAGCTCTACTGGACCCTTTTCTTTCTCTGCTGAGGATATACATCTTGCATGACTTGAACTCCCATTGACTATTCTTCCTGTGGTTCAGACTCAGATTAGCTGACTCAGTATATTAACTCCTCCAAATGTGTGTGTCTATGTTGTGTTGACACTAATTATTTTCACATATATTTATAGACCCAATCCCTCTTTTTGTATTTCAGAGGTCAGCCGCTTCACTGTGGGCCGTGATCTTTTCCTCCATTAAGGTTTCACAACGGAAACATCTGAAAGTTGAGGCCGAGGTTATTGGGCCATTCAAAGCCACTAAAGACCTCACTATCAGCTTAATGCCGGCCTTAATTTCTAAATGGAGGGAAACAAATGGACTGTGAAATATGTGCTAATAGTAACAAGCTTTTCCCCGAGTTTACAGAGGGAGAGAGAAAGCGAGAGAGCGACCATATAATGCCCTGTGCTGTTATCACTGAGTCTCCACATATAATTTCACAGAGCGCTGGAGTCAGAATTCAGGGACAAGGACAATTAAACCAGGGACTGCAGGGACAGCCTGGTATAATGCTGTTACACACTTCACAGAGAGAGACGAAGTTAATTTAAAGTATACAGTTTAAAAGCACAGCTCACAGTGAAACAAATAAATCTCAACCCTCTCTGATGTCCAAGAGCAACGTGAAAACACATGTTTGCAATTAAGACAATGTGAGGTGTGCTATTTGCAGAAAACGTTCAGTTTTGCGGACATAATTTCACATCTTTAGAGGAAATTTGGCTGGATAAATATTCATTTAAGAGTGCGACTTCTCCCCACTCGGGCCACCCAGTTGAACGTCCGCCCACACAATGCATACGGTGGATTTTAACTTATTCATATGTATGAGGTGCAGACGACCATACAGAATAACACCATTCTTTCAGTAATGTAATGCTCTAAGGTAGATTAGAAAACTGAATAGTTCAGTGGTTTGACTAATATGTTTTTGTCTGGATGCACAGCTTCCTTACTTCTAAGGTTAATTGTTTAAGCTTACCGAAACTCTACACAAAGTTTCAAAAAGATACCAAACTACTTCCACACTCAGCTGATACCTTGTTTAAGCTAAAACGTTAAGGTTGTTTTTCTCCAAACAAGTGTCGTGATATCTGCCGGACAAAGGTCTCGGTATGTTTTTTTTTTGTTTCAAATTCGGCTAAATAACTTATGTGTTTATAGGGAGAATTAACCACCTTTCACTTGGATGTCCAATAAGTGTTGATGGTAGATGTAATCAATTAAAGCAATACATTCCTCAGTGCGTGCTATATCGACCGAGCAAGCTGAGGTCTCCTGCTTGCAGAGCCGAGCCGGCAGGGACTTGTGCCATTGCACGAGCTTCTGATACCCAGGGCCCCGCCGGACATATCTTCTTGCACGATTAAAGCAGCCGGGGCCTCGGCCTCTCTCCGCTGCTTTTCTTCAGTTGTTTACTCTGGCTAGATCAACGCCCTGTGGCTACCCAGATCCAAGCTGAAATAGCCGGTAGTTCTTCCTTGCATCCAACTACGTCACTGTTACGTAAAATGATGCCGCTGGATGCGAGAAGAACAGATTTTGCAGCTTTGAACTCATCTCTCTGGGTCAATATAGCACGCATTGAGCAATTCAACGCTTTGCCATCAACACTGATTGGACATCCACCTGAATTTTATCTTTAAGACTGCTACACTGTTGTTAAGCCAAAATGATTTACTGTTATGGTATGAACAATAATCACTGTGTAATTATCCTACATAATGCACAAGACAAAGGGTTTCAGGAATAAGTACGACTCAACACGATCTAAACTTTGTAAGTTGTGCATACTTTCTTAAGCAATAAATGCAAACAAGGGTAGGAAAAGCAGAAAAAACAGCAAGTCTGCACGACAATGAGCAGAGCAGTCCCTTCTGTACAGGATGGAACTATTTAATTTATGATCACAGGTTTAAAAACCCAGCAGGCTGTGTCAATCTTTTTCACAGAATATATCTCGACATATCACAGTAGCAAATGAAAATGTGTAAATAATCAAATTAATGTCACACCTTCATGGCTTCCTGGGATACTTGAATGGAACGGAGCCATTGTTTGTGTTATAAGTTTAACCTGTTCTTAAGTCAAAATATTGTAATATATTTTAATATAATATAACAATACATGATAATATAATAATAAAAAACGTAAGATTTAACGATGGGAAGTGACGGTTGATGTTGGTCGTAGCTGCACTTCCAAAGGTAATCCATAACACTTAATGTCAACAACAAAAAAATCAATCTGGTGGAGCTCACAGTGCCCCTACTTGGCTCAAGAGATCAATGAGTTGATTTTTAACTGCTCAGAGCATTTGTGGAAGAAACGTAGCTTGTGAGAACCAGATAATTATCCTAGATGTGGAGTACACATGTAGGAGGCAGCTGCAAGTCAGAAGCAGAAGACTCAACTGGAGAGCTGAGACACGAATTAAGGGTTGCGATCACTAGAAAGCTGCATTTGAGCTATAGGCTAGAGTTAGCTCACCAGTTAAGTGTGGAGATCAACACGAGAACAAAACAGAGGGTTAACTAAAAGCTTTAATGTAATGTCAAACACATAACATATTAATGAAGATATGATATGAATTAATGAAGGACCGTTGTGAAAAATAAATATGTCATTGGGAATGCTTTGGCTTTTAAGGAAGCCTGCTTCTCCCCAGGCCAAATAGCCATTCTCCAATTGTGGCCTTTTATTATTCTAAATTGAGTATGACGTATTCAAAGCTAACAAGTATTTTTTTTTCATTCCCAATGCTGGAATCATCCAGGAAATACAGAAAAAGTAGGAAAACAAATCAAAAAGGCTACAACAAATGCAGTCTGATATTTAGGACAATAGTCATATAAGCAAGACCTGATATATTTTCACTGACCCAAGCTGAATCAACATAGGCAAACAGCAAAGAAGGATCTTCAAGATTCTGTATCTTTGTAAAAGGATATTAATAAAGACCATAAAGATTTGTCTCCACCTCAGGTCCTTAATGACATCTCTTATAAAGGTGCAGGACTTCACGATACACCCATGTCCTCCTTTTCTAACACATCCACTTCACTTTGTGCTGGTTCCTCTCAGGAGAGGTGGAAGAGGCTGTGGCCGACCTGTGAGGCACACATGGCCAGATGTGCAGCAGGGAGGATGGGGCTGCGGCCGTATGAGCAGCCCAGTCCGTACAGTGCTGCTGATCCGGCATGCAGGTTAACACTGAGGGGGAAACCTAAAGACGGGAAGCCTGGGTGGAATACGGCTTTGGGCCCAATGCCAGCCGCTATTTTGAGTTTCTCCACCTCAGCCTCCTGAAGCCTCTTGGCTTTGGCTCGTCGGTTTTGGAACCAGATCTTGACCTGGGTCTCAGACAGCGACAGGGAGGTGGAGAACTCGGCCCGCTCGGCGATGGACAGGTACTGCTTCTGATGAAACTTTCTCTCCAGGGCCAGGAGCTGCGTGGTGCTGAAGGGAGTGCGAGGCTTGCGGTTGGTTTTGTGCTTCCTCAAGGAGCAGACTGCTGGACTGAGCTGCCCTAGAGGACATGGGCGAGATGTGAGGCTGAAATTTGGTACTAATACTATTTCATTGGTATAATATCTAAATAACTGAATAAGGCTCAGAAATGATTAGTCAATATTCAATTAACCGCATGACAGTATAATTCTTCTTACTTTGATAATGGATTAATATATATTTTCAAAGAAAAGTGAAAAACCATCCCTGTTTGCTTCTCTTCAAAACGTTTGTTTGATGATATGTTCCATTTTAAATAAATCAATGTTAACAGATTATCAATATTATCCATGTGTACAGTCGATCATCACCTCACCTCAGTAACCTCTGGGTAATAGGGACGATTATTTTCAGATTTTTTGACTAAATGATTTATCATTTCGTCAATAAAATAATCCGATTTTAAAACCTTTTTTAATTATCGTCAGGTGAAGCCGTAAACAGAAAAAGAGGGAACAGTGAGAAAATATTTCTAAATTATAATTATTTCTAAATACAAAATGTTAAATATGAATAAATTGTTTATTGGTCTATCTTTCTGAGGCTCATTCTTTCACTTAAAAACATACTGAACCTATATATGGATTTATATGTTTATTAGACTTATGCCCAACTTTCCTTGAATGTGGCCTGGCAGTTATGAACTTCATTAACTTCTCTAAAGCATGTTAGATGAGATCCTTCCTTGGGTGATTTAAGGCACCAAAAGACGTTTATAGATATATATAAAAGAGTTATTAACAAAAAAAAAAAAAAAAAAATCTGTGTTAATAAATCTTCAAATCCAGACATTACCCCAGATCACTTACTGGGTGGTGCTGACATCTTAATGGGGCTGGATCTCCAGGACGCACAGCGCCCTCGTTCCGATGGCTCTGGTTTAATAGATACTAATTGCCTGGACAGGTCACCCGGCCTGTGCGCATGTTCATCGGTCCAACACTGATCTCCATCCTTTCTGTCCGTCACATTCAGCGGCTTTGTGTCCGACATGAGCGCCTCGACGCTGAAGGGCAGGAAGGACACCTGCGCCACGGGATCCTTGGACCGCGGTGGTTGCGCATCCTCGTCTGATGAAGACTCGTTCCTGCAGCCTCCGGGGGGAGACATGCTTGCTGTTTTAGGAGCCGGTGGTCGATATCTAATTCCGATCCAGAAAACGCATAACTTTTCTCTCACGCAGGGCAAAACATGCAGCGTCCGCAAGTAAGTTGTTACAAAGTTGACAAAGTTGTGCTGGGAAAAACTTTGGGAGGGTTCTCGGGAACTTCAATCGGAAGGTGATGCGTCCTGACTTGTGATTGGACCGGCGCTCCGGTCGGGATCCCTGTGGTGCCACACCCACCGAAAGGTCAGCTGCTTACCAGCCTCATCCAGCAGTAATTACGCACGAGGGACGATTGTTTCTCGAGGACAGCTCACAAGGGATTAATCATAATAACTGACAGTAACAGACCATGTATTATTCCCTTCTACAAATTGCAAACGCTCAGCTGACATTCCAGGTTCAGGAAAAGACTGCTTTATTCCCCTGAATGGAATGCGCATGAATTGTTGGAAAGACTGATGCCTTGTATTTTTTGGAAAAAGAAACGACTAATATAAGTACATCAATCCCCTGTCTACTCCATCCTGCAATTAGGCTTGTGGATTGGCCTGGCTGTCTCTCTGAGCGTCAGCAGGATGAAAAGCATCATCGTCACATCTGAAGAGCTGTATTTCCACTGAACAAAAGCTGACAGAGCTCTTTAGTCAAGCCATTACTTGCAAGACCTGACACTCCAATTGTGGGAGTAATCACAATGGTTATCAATAAGAATCAGGGTGCTTTTAAAATTTCAAAAAAAGCACTGTGGAGAAACCATAGATTTAAATGTGAGAGTCAGTTGGGAAATGGATTATGGTTTTGGGCAGGCTTTAAAATGACTGTCATTACATTGTTATTATTAACACCTTGTAATTAGGTCTGTGGAATCCGGTTCTTTAAAGCGGGATTTAACAGTAATGATGGAAAATTGCTACCTTCCTGAGGTGTGTGGCGCCCGCTGCGATTAGTCGCAGTCTCTGCTCTGTCGGAGGAGACAGAAGCGTCTCATGCCTGTTTGAAGCTCATACCTGTGGGGCTCCAGAGTATTAGGAAACATCATGAGAAGAACAACAGCGGCTCTATGGCCTCTAACCACTCAGTCATGGGATGAGACAATGCAGCGTTCTAAAAAAACAGTCAAAAAGGGCACGGATGTTGAAACTGTCATTAATAGCATATGGCCTAATGTTGTTCTGGTTGTGAGATTAAATGCACACCCAGTACAAAAATACAATCTCA
The DNA here is from genome assembly GCF_027596085.1 of Anoplopoma fimbria. Classification (NCBI taxonomy): domain Eukaryota; kingdom Metazoa; phylum Chordata; class Actinopteri; order Perciformes; family Anoplopomatidae; genus Anoplopoma; species Anoplopoma fimbria. The sequence goes on along the minus strand of NC_072452.1, from coordinate 8,703,954 downwards.
AGGTATGATTTCATTGGTGTTTTTTTAGTGATAAGCAGCCGGGAGATAGACTGTGTAGGTCTGGTGAATTTTTATAAAAACTCATTGGCTCAGCGACACTCTCGCTTCCCCACCTGCGCTTGTTTCTGTGCCCTTTTAAACCTTTTGATTTATTACTTTTATTTTGGGATTCTCACCATCCCTAATGGTTCTAACAAGGGACTCCCGGGATTTCTTTAAAAGCACGGTCCCTGTGTACCCAAGCCCCTCGTGGCATGCGATTAGAGCACTAAGTTTTAACCCCAACCTAAAGCTAACCTTAACCTAAACATAACCTAGCCTAACCTAAACTTACCCTAACCTTATATGTATAAATAGTTTTGCTACTTATTCCAATTAGTTTGATTAACAATTATTTAAAGGAAATTGAATATAGTATTCATAACTATGTTTTAATCAGTGTATAATCACCTAAAACTAAGAATCTTTGTGTTTTTCTGAGCTTAGAAAATTCAATTTATATCTACATGGGGGAGCTGGTCCTCTTCCAAGGAGTCCGCCATCTTGCACCTCCATGTTTCCACAGCTGTCCAGAATCGATAGAATTAACACACAACACATCCTTAGATACCACTACATCTAACACACTGTTCCTTTAAGTGTTCATTCAGCCAAGGAGACCTGCACAGCAGCTGATGTATGATGTATGTGCTTCATGCATGTTGTGTCCTATAGTCTTTCTATCTTTACTCTCATGTCTGTCTCCTTGTCTACCATTGGGAGTCTCTCTTATATACAGATGCCCACACATTCAAAGGCCACCTGTGAGGTGACTGGAGGGGAGTGTGCTGTCCAGAGCTCTGTGATCAGCCCTCAGAGCGGCTCTGTGCTCTCTGTAATCAGCAGGATTACAGTGGCATCAGGGGCTCGACTCCCTAGCGCCTCAACATCATTATTCTCCATGTGAGGCAAAGTGCTCACACAGCATGAGCTCGCCCTCCTGTAAACACATGCAAATCAATTAAGTAGCGATTCTGTCATTTCAGTGTGCTTCCTATAAGAAAAAAATATTTTAAAATGTGCTAAACACCGACAATATAAGACGACTGGATGATCCAATCGCTTGCCGATGGATGTGTTAACATGGGCGGTTTCATGAGAAGTTTAAATGGTAAAACTAAAAGAAGAACATAAAATGCAGAAGCAAGGTAAGCAGCCATAGCAGTAGTGATAGTAGTTTGAATTGGCAGCGGGGAGAAAGGGAAGTAGTGTTTCCTCCACTAACCAGACCCAACTAGCTGTCTGCTGTCCACTGGTCTCGGTGCTGGGAAACTTCCTGCTGCCTCTGTCTCCCATTGTGGGGGAAGACATAAAGGGGAAGTAACTAATGAGCCGGTGCAACCTGACCATCCAAGCAGAGGTTGCAAAGTCTGAGTCTCCATACGTGGGCAGAGCAGCTGCAGCAGAGCGGAGAGCGAGCGTTATCAGCTCACATTGATCGCCCCCAACACCTATTAACACTGCTCTCTCTTCTGCCTCGCTTCACCTGCATCAGTTCTGCCAGCAACCGTGTGGAGTGTGCATACACACATGAATGTACACACACGCTGCACAAATGTCTTCTGTTTGAAACTATAAACTCTCTGTTTTTGTGAACATCAACAAGTGCTTTTTTAGGAGGACACACACGCCCCGAGGGGCTAAATCGGAGGGAATAATAGAGAATAGATAAAAGCTTCTTGAGAAAGCTTTTATCTATTCCCTGTTATCTTTACAGGATGCAGTATAATTCTGTAGCAATGTGCTGAATACAAAATAATTCCTTTACTTCTGCCATGGTTGTCCCTGGGATATTATTCAATATGTTCAAAGAGTTAAACACACCAACTACTGCTACACACAGCAACCCACAGACCTTTTCTCTTGAGCCATAACAAGGCTAATCAATATAATATCAATCAATATTTCATCTGGAGAGTCAAAATAAACGGCCCATAAAACAAGAAAGGCACAACCAGGGACAATATCAAGACAGCTGATGTTAAAGGTCTATGTAAGTATAGGGTAGGAATGATGAGAGCTAAAAGTAACATTAGCTCTTAAGACGTTTATCTGGGGGTATATTTTGGACCGCATGCCTTCAGATGAGTCCTGTGTTACAACGCTTGACACCCACCACTTCCAGAACTGTTTATTTCCTGAAGCATGGTGGTTAGAGTGTACTTTCTTTAACTGCAAGACTTGTTCTACATGTTAATGACCGTACCTCACAACTTTGCAACTTATTTCCCACACCCTAACAGTCAAAATCACAGAGAAGAAGAATATCATCAGTTGTGACCCCTGAAGCCAATTTACTTTAAGGTTTAATCAATATTACAATTTTCCTTGGTGGGAACTGGCTTTCCCAGACGTTGAAATACAAAGGAAAATGGAGCAGCAGGGCTTCACAGTAGCACTGTTGCAATTAAAGAAAAGAGTAGTAACAAAAGTCAATATGGTCGTGATATATCTTTTTTTTAGTTTTAAGTATAACAAGGCTATTGAATGCAAATACAATCAATGCAGAACACATTAGGGGTTTAATTTATCTGAATGCAACTTGCAAGGTAATACCAGTTTTCCATCTGAGAGGGTAATTATCTCCTGAGAAGCTGAAAGTGGTCAGATGTGTTTTCTCATTATTGCTTCTTCAGCCCCGTCAGTTAGTGCAATCATCACTTCAAGGTTAGTTGATTGATCTTTCAGCGCCTCAGTGTGTTTCCACATAGTTGTTGTTGTTTGAAGCAAGTCAATTCATTATGTTAAAAAAGCCAAAACAAATTAATCTAATCCTCTGATTTACGAAAGCACTCCGGCTATGCTAAATCCTCATCTCCACGCAACAAATTACAGAAAAAAAAAATGTGATATGGTATTCTGAATCCACTAGCAGTCAAACGTGTTTCTAACTCAACAACCCACATTAACAGTAAAAAGCTTACCACAAAAAAATAAAAGATTTGTGATATGATCTCATTCAAAACCTCCTCTCAAGGGAGAGCTGTGGCTTCATAAAGTCACACTTGTGCATCATCAGATCACATTGGTGGTTGGAAAATATTAAGATCACAAGTCAGACAGAAATATTTCACATACAACCACACTCATTAAGTGTTCCGCTGTATGGTTATTAAGCGCTGCATATAATGAGCAAAGAGGAAGTAACAGCAACTTCTTGTCACTGAACTTCTTCTTTTCCCTATGCAAATATGAAGCCGTTAGTACAGCATGAGCCTGTTTAATGGGCTGTATTGCTTACATGCAATCCAACTGTGGATGAATTAACATCGTTAGCGATGCAGGGAATAAGTGTGCTACAACTCGGTAACAGAAAGTAAAGCACATAAAGTAAACCACGTCCTTAACGTGCTTCACATCTTATGTCTCTTACCTCGATCCACACAAACACCGTCCATGCAGCAGACGCCACCTCCAGTGATTACACTGAAGTGTCGCTACAATTAGGTGATCCACGTGTAAAACATGACCTTTCCAAAACAATCCTATCATTTGTCACGGCCTCCGAGGGTTTGAAATGACAAATAAACGTGTTCACAATAACAAGACATTCAATTATTTATCCAATAATGACTGTAAAGGGAATTGTCATTGTACATTGATAAGAAAATGATTGTCTATCCTCTTTTGGCTGCTAAAACTTTAAAACCATTTTCATAGTTTACAACCTGATGTCAACAGAGTATTAAAACATAGACAACTCCCGCCTGTTGCTGTGTTTCATCTTAACAAATAATTGTTCTAACTTCTATTTCTCTGTCTTTGTATTAAAAGGTTTCCTTTAATTATATTGTAAAAATGAATCTAGATATTGAAAACAATTCTTAGGTGAGTACAGAACAGATGATGGCCATTCAAAGGAAAAGCAGTCTGTAAATGAACCTGTGTTTACAATGTTTTTGAAAACTTTACCTATCGACTACACATAACTAGCTCCATAGTCTGGAATGTGAGTACATAGTCACATTGATTGAGAAAACATTAAAGACCACATGAACCAATTCTTTTTCATTTTGTCATCTGTCGTTGTGTTGCCCATGTTACGGTGTAAATGAAAAGTCTGGAGGGCAGCCTGGTTGGTTAATGTGTCTTCTGTTTCTCTGCAGATGCCACCAGAACTAAAAGACTCACATTAGTCTTCAAACACTTCAAAGCAGTTTGCTCTTGACTGGGAAAGGGATGCCGCCTGTTGACTCAATAAAGGCTGATGAAACTCTTTGAAAACACTTGTTTTCCTGTAAATTTCAACACCCCGAACGCTGTCTTCTGAAAGCGAGCATAATTAAATGCTCTTAAGGAGTTTGTATCTATATAAAACACGAGACACCATAATTTGTCTTGGTAATGCTTTAATTCTTAGTGCTAATATGCTGTCAAACTGCATAAAGAAAAAGAATGAGGGTGTGACTGAGTAAAAGAGATGGTGTATGCCAGAGTCTGTAGTGTGACAATAAAGCTCTCAAATCTCGTGACAGTACTAGCACCTGTCTCTCACATTGAGCCGATTCACTCAGGATGTGCCACAGTAGGGGTTAAAACATAATGAATCATCTATCATTCTCAGAAGCATCACCATACTGGAATCTAGAGCCCCTTTCTGAATGGACAAAAAAAATAAATACACATGAACACCCCATTTATATCTGGCTTTTGCCTTTAGTGGGAAATGGTACAATCTGTATTAATTCTCGGGACAAATGACTCTGAAGTATTAACGCGTATTTATCTGCTCCAGCTCTGATTAAGGCTGCAATTTACGATTATTTTCAGTCGACTAATCAGTTTTTTTCAATTAATCAATTATTTGTTTCAGTTTTTCCCATTAATTACATAGACTATGGCTGCCCGTCAAAGTCCAGAGATTTATAATGAAAAAAACACTTTTCACAGCGGAGCCCAGTCTAGTTCAGCTCAGAAAGTGAAAGTGTCTCACTGCTCTGGTCACTTTGCTTTGACTTCGCTGCTTCTCGGGGCTGTGAACTTAGTGCTTGCTGGAACAGAGAGAGACCACGGCCCCTGTTCCTGGCACAGAGGGGTAAAGAAACCAGTAATAATCATATTTAAGAAGCTGTATTCAGAGAATTTTGACTTTTTTTTCTTAAAAAATAACCTAAACCGATAAATAAATCATCAAAATAGTTGCAGATTAATTTAATAGAGCTATAGGGGTTTTAATAGGGATTTAGACAATTATTATGATTTATTATCATACAAAACATATAATTATTACGCTCTCCTCAAAGCCACCAGACTCCAGTCAGACAACAGTCATTTTAACTTGCTGATGATCGAAACACACCTCAAACTCAACAGAAACAGAATAATGCTCATCAAAATCGTCATTGGTCGTTGTTTGTTTGTTAGAACCACTATTCCAACCGTCAACAACTTTGGTTTGACGGTTTGAAGAGGGACGTTGAACACACCAGGAGAACAAAACAGAAAAGCGAGTGCAACAACATGGCATTCTATCTGAATATAGGTTCTAATTTTGGTGGGAAAAGGGTTTAGAATGCAATAATTTGAATAGACCCAACACACACTCCAACCTCCGAAAGCTGCTTACAATACAAAAAGGGGCTTTGAATTTTAAAGCTGCAATAACATAGGGCGACTTAATATTCATAAAAATGAATTCATAGCTAGGCCCAAACAATGCTTAATACACAACATACTGCATTGCTTTACATATCATTTTATAGTGAAGTGTCTTTTACAGGTCTCCTCTCCACAACTGTTTCTGCTTACTAGATTATTTTCTAGTATAACAAAAAAACAATTCCTGTACAACAAAACCAGCTTGTTTCAAAGTCCACAACATCACGTGTCCTCTGTCCACGTAAACAATGCAGCGAGCAGCCGGGCATCAGTCTGCCAGTCTCTTTTTACTAGACTACAGATCTGATAAATAATGCTGTATAACTAGGGGCGGCTGTGGTGTAGTGGAGAGCAAGGTAGTTCTCCAATCAGAGGGTCGGTGGTTCGATACCCGGCTTTGGCAGTTGATGTGTCCTTGGGCAAGACACTTAACCCCAAGTTGCTCCTGAAGGCTTGCCATCGGTGTGGACTGGATGTTGCATGAATGTTAGTTAGAGTCTGATGGTGGCACCTTGCATGGTAGCCTGTCATCAGTGTGTGAATGGGTGAATGATATGTAATATACTACTGATTGTAAGTCGCTTTGGATAAAAGCGTCTGCTAAATGTAATGTAATGTAATGTAATGTAATGTAATGTAACTGCTAATCACCAACCCAACAGCCAATTATCCTCAACGCAGTAAAATCACTCAATAAATCGCCAGTTTACCAAATCAAAACCACCAGCTCTATTTGATTCAGAGTACACCGGCCTGTGATCTTCAGGATACGTTTATGAAACAGTGGTTGAGTGGTTTGTTCCCAATCAGAACACAATCCACCCCTCAATGCAAAAGCAACTAGGCTTATAACAATAATCTAATCAAAATGATCCAATTCAGTGTCTGAATAACAATTGTCGTGCCAGCAGTGGCAGTATGCACCCATCAGAGCCCATCTCCGACCGTCGGCACGTCTTCTGATAAGATGCAATCATAACATTGTTTTCTAGTCGCAGTCTAGATGCTTGCTGAAGCTGCAATGAAAACAATTAGCAATACATGCTGCAATGAAAACAATTATCAATACATGCTGCTGGTGCTCTATAATGAAGAAGGAATAAAAAGAAAGACGAGGAAGCATTTTGAGGCAAGTCTTTCTGACCAATATTTTTAAAAAAAATAATAATGGCCTCTTTATTCACAATACTCTGCATACAAACTTTATTGTGAAGCTCTCAAATGCATATTGTAGTCATTTCTGTCTACTTCTCTGATATTTCAGAACTGTTATTCCAGAATTCTGCTATTATCTCCTTTGGAATATCGCTCACTGATATTAGTGAAAATGCCATATTGACACGCCGGTTGATACAGCTTGACAGGCCTAGAGCACAGTAACTAAGGGGGGGAAGGGCTTAGCAAAGAGTCAATCAATCAATGTAGCACTTTAGTCCTTCAATCGGAACAAAGCAAACAAACTGCCTGTCTGAAAACAACCAGAATAAAAGCAACTGTAATTTTGTGAACCTAGCATATTATGATTACATTACTCAGTTCATCCAAATGCTTGTAGTTGAATAATAGTAGGGAACTGATAATGCACCCACATCAATAATTTAAGATAGTAAAGTTGAATCCAGCTGTGTGTAGGTTTTGCTGCAGGATTTTTTTTGAAAGAAATTCATTTTAAATTATATGCAGCAGATGCAGGTAAATCTTTTTTTTTTTTTTTTTTTTTTTTTTTTTTCAGGGATTCTATGCTTAGGTCCTAGGTTATGAGGAAAATGTTCCAGGACAAGAAAGCAATATCTTAGTTACGGTGTTAGTTATCAATATGATGAGCCTATAAACATTGAAAGGCTACAACAGAAGGAAATGTGTTTAAATACTCACAGCTGCTTCCCTGAAGACTTGTGGTGTTAAATAATGATAATACTGTACTTGAAGTCACAATGCTTTCAGTGAGAACTCTGATGAATCTATCATGTTGTGTTTAGGGCAGAAAAGGGTGAAACAACTGGCCTCTAAACACAGAGGCAATGAGGCTAATCAATCAAAACATTAAGAAACTACAGAACAATTTTAAATAAATTGCCCATGGTTTAACAGCAATTATATTACCGTTAAAATAATCACAGCCATATGCTACTCTCAAGTTGGTTCAGTAATATAAATTCTGAGAAATAGTAGTAAACCTCTGCTGAACAATGAGGATAAAGCTAGTTAATGTTGTTGAAATAAAAAAGTCAAAGATTTGCTCAGATAACAGTTGGATATCATCTGCATTATTCCCTTTAAAACATGTGTGGAAACAGCGGCTGACAATGTAGCAGTGTTTTTAACCATACAAGCAGCCAAATGAGTTTTGGACAATCAACAATCAATATATTCAGAAATATTCTTTAACTCATAGAAGCACAACACAGGTCACTATTTGAAACATATAACGTGACAAATGTTTAGGTTTGTCTTTATAGTGAAAATGATATAACTATACTACCACACATCATTAATACAGCGAGGAGGTTGCACCACCTACAGGTACAGATATATATTAGTTTCCTAATTTTTTTGTGTGTACAAGGGTTGTGTGAACAACAGCTGGAAACTACTAGAGCAGGCATTTATTTTAGAGGAGGTGGTGCCCTCTGGTGGATACTTAAGAGAATGTATTCTGCAACATGGTGTACTATGGGTTGGTGAACTCAATATCATAAACAGCTGATCAATCTCATTCAACTTGACATTCTGATTTTATTTTTGAAACAATTGTCAATGTGTACATTATATTTTTTCCATCCATTGCTATTGAGGGGGACAAAATATTATAGTATGTACACAATACAATACATTAAATACTATACTGCTCAGAAACAGTCTCAGCCTACACCAAGCAGTAAAACCTTTACAAAGGCAGCATGTGCTGCAGTCACTAAACTGTACTCCATTTATGGGTATTTTAACTCATGTTTAATAACTGAAACCTTTATTTGCCTACATCACGAAACTGAGATGAAACCAGACTAATTTGAATACATATTTTAACACACAGATTACATTTTTATATATATTAATATACATTAATATAAATATATATGCACATACATATATATGCACATACATGTACACATATACACACACATATATACATGTAGATGGACCACTATATGATGCCTTAATGTAACAATGGTTTTTAACATCCTATGCTTAAGGAACTAAATGTATCTACTAGTAAGAACTCTGATGTGGCAAAACACTGAGGATGTCTTTCAGTTAAAGGAGGTAAGGTTAGTGACCTGCAATGGTTGTGGCCCATTTCAGTCAGTCAATGCTGCCTCGGTACGCCTGTCTGACAGTGGCCAGTCTCTGTCTGATAAGCTGGTTCTCATCCAGCATCTTGGAGATGGTCCTAAGAACTGCAAGCTTGGCCTTCCGGGACAGGGGACATATTCCCAGAAAGAGAAAAAGGGAGTAATAAAAGATCTAGTGGAAAAGCGTAGGGATTTACTGATAACATTAACCAATCACTCAGTTCTAGCCATGTGTCCCACTAAGCCATGGCAGTGCATTAAATCAAAACGCAGCCTCCATAAATTTTTCATATTTATGCCTGTGCTTTTTTCTCCTGATGTCAAAATGTCCTCTGTGATAAAAGGACTATGGATTTAATAGAACACACACTTGCTTTGACTATTGGCTAATACTAAAGTGCAAATTTAATCATCATTTGCATAGTAGTGTTTTATCTAAACAAACATGCTGAATAAATAAATATCAGATAAAGTACATATGCCTCAAAGCCAATGAAAGATAGATAGTTTTTGACGATGACTGGTGGTTAAATTTAAAGTGATTGCGACGACCATGATTAATGTTTACCTTCAAAGATGCTGCAATAAATATATAATAGGGCTGAAGATAAACAGTGAGCGTTGGTAATGAAGCTAATCTTTATCCTCATGAGCGCCTCACACAGCCCACCTTTCTGCTTTTTGTCATCTATATAATCATAATCTCCAGTGCCATGGCAAAATGCTCAACTGGAAACTGGTCATCTTAAAATCCAGTTACAAAGTGGGCCTAATAAAATTAAGGACTTATTGAAATGTTACCATGTTTTCCATTTTTTTATGTCATTAAGTTGAAAGGAAAAACAATACACCCAAACACTTTGTAGTTCAATCATGTTGTATTTTTTGGGGGTGTATCGTTCTTTCTTTGTTACGCGTCTTCTCCATTATGCCTTGGTTTGAGCCAACACCATTTGCATAGGTCCTACCTTATCCTTCATGTTGACTGCTGTGCTGGTGGGTCTTTGGGTGAAGAAGAAAACATCTTGGCCAACAGAGTCAGAATCAGCGGCATCACCTGACAACAAAACAATAAAGACAGGTTTCTGCTGACAGTTTGACCCCACATCACAGGTCATGGCCTTTGTGTAAACATTAGTTATGAACAGTCAATTGAATAAAGTGTGATGTTTCTTCCGAATGTGTTTTATTTTTAGTTGTGCTATAAGATTTTTTGTATTTTTATTTTTTTAACCCTTTCATGCATAGAGGTCACTACAGTGGACAGCTATTTAAAAATGTTTTCTTGTATATGCATGGGTTTTGATGGCATAGTTGCACATCAGCCACTACAGTGAGCGCTATTGTAGTGGCTGATGTGCAACTATGCCATCAAAACCCATGCATATACAAGAAAATAACATTTGAATAGCTGTCCACTGTAGTGACCTCTACGCATGAAAGGGTTAATGTATTTTACAGGGACCATGCACTTTGTTCACCAAAAGGGTAATTGTAAGCCATCACATGTATTGATAAGTTACCTTGGCTCACAGCTGTGTTGGTTGTATTGGCAGCGTGCTCTTCCACCCATCTTCTGGGTGTTTCTTCCACCTTCTTGGACACTGTGCTGTTGAGTTTTTGTAATTTGACTTTTAACAGGAACCGGTTTTTTTCACCTGTAACTTTACCCAGCTTGTTCCCGCGGTACCGAGAGGGAGACTTGGTCCGGTTCATGGTCTGGTCTGGTTGTGGTTCATCTCTTTGTGAACCTAACCAGGGCACAAACACCGCCCTAACCGGGAACATCTTGTCTGCCTCTCACCTGTGTGTCGTTCCGCTGTCGGCCAGCAGGTGGCGGTAATCCGGGGAATGTGGCGGGAGTATTCACATCCGGTCAGTAACAAGCAAGGTGATATTACCCAAATGTTCTGGAAAATTCACCATATTAGTGTTACAAATGTTGGTATTTTCATTGCTGATGCATTAAGTTGCAAGAAGCATTTATCTAGAGTAGTTGGTCGAGGTGTTTTTAAATAATGTTTAAATCTTTACAATGCATCACATTTAATAGTTCCTTAGAAAATGAACAAGGGTAGAAGAAAATATCATTTATATTCAGCGCTTACCACCATGGTTCAGCTTCCTTCCAGTATTTGAGATAATAATACTATAATTATAATTATTCTGTCTGTATTTATACTTTTTTTTTTTTTTTTTTATTATTGTGGATTTTTTTTTTTTTCTTACGTAATTAAAATACTTGTTTGTTTTTTCTACTATGTACAGTATCAAGTCAAAAGTTTGGACACACCTTCTCATTCAACTACTTTGAAGAATCTAAAATATAAAACATATTCTGGTTTGTTGAGCATTTGTTTGTTTACCACATAATTACATATGTGTTCCTTCATAGTTTGGATGTCTTCAATATTAATCTACAATGTAGAAAAAAATAAAAATAAAGAAAAACCATTGAATGAGAAGGTGTGTCCAAACTTTTGACTGGAACTGTACCTTTACATTAGCTTTTACAATGCATCACATTTAATAGTTCCTTAGAAGTTTTATTTGTCAAATTGTATTTGCAACTATAAATAGATAGTGGAGTAAATAGTAGTGGTAGTCATAATTATAGTAGAGTCTTTTTTATTTATATATATTTTTATAGACTCAATACCACAACTTTTCAGCTTGTTCTGAGCTGAGGTTAAGATGGAGGACTCAACCACTAGGTTTTTTTCAGAGCTCGCTGTTGTAATAAGCATTTCAGTACTCTATTCAGTCATTGTTAGAATTATGTTTGAATGTACTCTAGTTATAAAATGTCATGATATTTTTTGTTGCCTATGTGTATACTTTTAATTCAGAAAGAATACTGGCTTGTTTTTTAGACTAGAACCGGTTTGTTGGGGCAAAAGGCAGGAGGTTTAGGCGAGCTAAATAGTACTCACCAAGGCCTGAAATAAGCCTAAGGCTGCTTATAAATACCTCTGACCTGATTCAAAATAACCAACCAGATGTTCCAAAAAATGCTGTCATACAACAATAGCATCAGGAGTGAGATTCCCAGTTAATATGAAAACCTTCGGGGGGAAATCAATGAACAAGTGCCATTTAGAAAATAAAAAAGGGAAAACCCTAAATTCTTGTGAATCAACGTTAGGCGTATAATTCTTCCTCACAGCTGTTTTATTCGTTCAACAACTCACATTACAAATACTTCAAATGTATGCATACAGTTACAAACAGTTGGCAGCAAATGAATATATGACATTAGATCTTTGTTTTACTTCAATACTACAAACCAACTATAAAAACTGACGTCTGTATTGTAGCGTAAATTAATCAGGAAGAAAATATAAAAGTTGGAACTTACGTATAAATGTGAAAGGACTTAATAAAAATCAAAATGATATCAGGTAAAAAAAAAAAAAAGTTAATAAATATAACCTTCCCAGCATACAATTAAAAACTATTGAAATTTTGCAATCAAGTAATACTAACAGACATAATCAATATTCTTTTCATCTGAAAATGTGGAGCACAATACAGCAATTAGAAAAACTAGACACATCAACGAGTTTAACACATCACCCCAAAAATATAACAAAAATCTGATCAAAATGATAGTTACACATTTCAATTGAAAATATAGCAAATGCTAAATACATTATCGACCTAGTATATACAATGTTTTCAATCACAGTAGCATGGTAGTAGCAAAATAAGTAAATAAGCACAAAACTAATGTTTAAAAATAAATTCAGGTATAAATTAGTTTTTTTTTTTTCTTGCAGACATCAGCATGAACAATAGGAAACAAATAATGTGTAAATGACTGCATGGTTTATATGAATTAAATGACTTACACTGCGGAGACTTGTTTCTGGAAAGAATAAGTATTGCACATAATGGCTCAAAGTTAACTTGCAACATTAAATCACATTCAGGTTATGTCCCAAAGCATGCCACATCACAAAGGGGGTCAAGTGATCAAGTCTCCTCACCTATGTCCTACTGAGTGTCCTCTACATTACAAAACGCATCCAAAGTGTTGTCACTGTGTAGATTGCATAAACATCATGTCTGTGTGAGGAAGGCAGACTCCATCATGTTAAGAGAGGCTACAAGAGAGGTGATCTCAAAGAGATAAGGAAAAGAAAGTTAAAAAGGAAAAAGGAGATCTAGTGCATTACATTAGGTCCTGCATTAACACTAGCCATGTTATTTTATGTATTACATTATGCATGCCAAGAATTAGTAGAACTTACAGGCAGTCCCAGAAAGAGGATCTAAATATTCAAACAGCTGATACCCACTCCGGTGATAGAAGGGAAGATTTCACATTGACCAAAGCCAAAACATTTACCCTATTGATAATCTTATTGACTACACCTAGGAGCGAATATCAGAATATACTTTCAAGACTATCAAAATCAGTTAAGAAAGGTCTTGTCATGCCTTAGGATCCTGTAATTATGTGTATTAGGACAGAAGAGAATCCATATATGACTGGCTAATGATAGCCTCTTTTTTTCTTTTTCTTTTTTTATCTACAGAATCACACCAATGCACCAGACAGTTTTCAGATTTACCAGCACTTAAATATATAAAAGCTAATTGAAAATTATATTAATATCATTCATTTTCTTTTTTAAATTAAGTTTACCATAAATGCAGATCTCTTAGTAACAAAGGTACAAAATTATTTTTCACCAAGTGAAAAAAATGAGGTATTGCAAAAGGAGTTCTCCCATCTGTGAAAAATGTGCCTAAAATGACTATTGAAAAAAATATTTAGAAAAGTAGTGCATAATAAATGTATATATGTTCATGACAAAATAATCAGCTATAAAACACTGTACAAAAATCAGCAGGCCATGTATAAAATAATATCTTTATCTCTGTGACAGCAAATTCTAGCTACTACCATATCCAACCACAACACTTGTGATAGAAGCTCCAGTCATGGTAGAGCGTGCAGTGGTACACCATGAGGACAGCTCAGGGAGACTGGACTGTGCATTCCCATTAGTTTGTACTACATTAGCATGTTAGCTTCCAGTGCTAATATCCCTGACAATATAAAGTGAGCAAATACTACTGCCAATACCTGAGCCCTGAGGGCTGTGTCTTTATTAGCCGACACCCACAAACCGAAACTCCAGACAACTCCAGCCTTTCCTCCGCCGAATGACACAAGGACACAACATTATCCTGAAAACCCTCAGATCAACATCTGCTTTTGATGATGCGTTTTAGGCCAATCTTTGGTTTGCCCTTTCCGGTTACAAAGTGTCGACTTTTAAACCAAAACTCATGCCAGCAATCGAAACACATGTGCCAGACTGAGGGGAGATTTTGTTTTGTGACGTGGCCAGATGCTATACACTGATCTTCTTGAAAAACTCAATGGTCCAACCGTCTGAGACGGTGTCCCTCCTCTGTTCAACCAAACCATATGCACTCAACCTTTGGTAAATGGTACAGTTGTTCTCTAATCCTGCAAGCAAAAAGTAAGAAAATGCACCCTTCTTAAACTCAACTTCCATAGTTAGTATACTGATTTAGGTATGATGAACCTCACTTAAATTTTATGTTACTCTTGACAACAAATGTAAGCAGCTTTGCCAGCTAACACGAAAAGAAAGTACAGTCAAGTCAAAAAACATCTAAATCCAAATCTAATGCATCCATATGCTCATGCACACTTAAAGTCAAAACATAAATGGGATTTCACTCTCTTCTTAGCATTTACTTCTTTTAGAAGGCCCAATTAAAATAAAATAAAAAATAAATTAAGTTGTTTTTTTGTTTTTTTACTTAAAAGAAAAGTGCATTTATTTTTCATATCATAGCCCGTACCCCTTCCCTTACTCCCCCGTTTCTCTCAATCCCTCCCTTGCCCTCTCGCCTCAGTTCCAGCGGAAGGAGATGTGTCGTGGTCGATCCCCTCCCTCTTTCACCAGCGGCTTGTGGAACTCACGTCCGGCCCGGGAGTGGATGGCTGCCCAGCAGTACTCACAGTAGTACTGCAGACAGGTCACGTTGGCGCAGAAGAAAGGAGCAAACTTCCCCCCACAGCGGGTGCCCTGGCACTCATCACACAGCTGGTCGTCCAGGACATATGGCTTCACTTCCACCTGAGAGAGAGAGAGAGATGAAATGGACGACAGGAAAACTGTTAAAATGGAGGTGGAGAAAAATGTGACTGCATGCAAGGCTGATCAGATATGTTTAAATGTATATTTTATGAACATCCACTCTTCACTTTAAAGATAGTATAGGACGCTGCGAACATCAGACAGACTCACCCGTTTATCAATCTCCCCGTGCTGCAGTTGAACAAATCGGGCACTAATGGCTGCAATGTAGCTTTGCTGATTAGAGAAGGCTACTCGCCCCGCCCCTTTTGGATATTTGAGTTCAGGGTCTGTGTCAATGCCAGCGTAACACACTCCCCCATACAGACGGTCCATGATCATGGCGAGCTCCACTAGAAGAACAATGCACAATGCTATTAATGGGATCAAAACAAGACTTCAGAATGCAACACATTTAAGGGTCACCACACACGCTTACCTGCACGTAGGGGACGAGGGACACCTCCTACAAAGATAGTTTTCCTGGGGTCCAAAGGCTGAGAGCCGTCCATTACAAAGTCACTGTCGTTTAGGTTCCAGGGTCGGATCTGGACCTACAAAAACAGATGAGAAAGAAAAACTAATTTCCTCTCAGATAGGCTTTACTCAATCATTTTGGATTGTGAAAATAAAAGCAGCTTGCTGCTCATGTAATATGGATTAACAGATTTCTTCGGTACAATTTGACTGCTTTTGCAGGATGTTGTTGGGGAGGCTGGGGATTTATACAGAAAGCCTCTGGAATGATGGGGAAATACTCTAGATGTTGAGGTATTTGAAAGTATACTTCACAATCTACACAAAGTACATAATAACTGAAAAAATAAACTTAAACATTACAGTTGAAATAAGTCTTCAGTTACTCTAGATTTGTATTTTACATGGTTACCAGTGTGTTTTCAAATAAAAATTTGAACTGAAAAGTTTACTTAACCTACAGGATATATCTGATTGATTACCACACCAAAGCCATCATTTGGGCAAACAAAACACAAATGAGCTGAACTGAACTTTCCAGTTTTATTTTGATACAATGACCAGACACACTTAAACAAAGAAGGCCTATGTGAGTTTATGGTTTTAACATTTATGTTGAGTTTTGTACTTGCAAGCTGGATAGCAAGCATGTAGCAGCTAAACGATTAAACACACTTACAGGCTTGTCTTTGATGGTGGGACTGGAGACACACAGGTAGAGCTTGCCATCCTCCTGAATGCAGGCGTCAATCAGGGCCTGAACAGAGCTCTCGTCTTGAAACAGCAGGAATGCATATCCTGGAAAGGTTGGACAGCAGAACAATGAGCGTGCGCAAATACCAATCATCTCAGTGCTGTAGAGTCAACACGCTTGCATAAATATTATGTTCAACTGGTTTGACTCACCTTTCGGTGGAAAATAGGACTTGCTCTCTGCCTTGTGAGGCCAGTCAACAAACAGATGACCAAATCGGCGGAAACTGGCAGTAATTTCGTCTGAAATAATGAACCCAAATCCATCAGTAACAGTATTTTGTGTGGCCCTTCAATCATATTATGTTTTGAGTTCCATATGCAGTATAGCTGAATGAGGCACTACAGTTGTAACTTTTAAAATTGTGTTAATACCACATTTGCGTCACTTTCCAAACAGTTCTCGTAAGTGATAGTTTTATTTTTTTAAATTATGTTAACTGTAGTAATATATTTTGATCTACAACAATGTAATTTAAAAGCATCCTCTGTAGCCATAACAATGGTTTACCTTCATCTATGTCTGGGGGCAGCCCCCCAACAAACACTTTGCGTGAATATCGCTCCACGCGTTCACCATTGAGGTGGGGGAAACAGTGGGCTGAACCGAGGCCAGTGAGCCCCTGGTCACCGGACTCGTCCTCTCCAAAGGAGCGCTCATCCTCCATTGGGAACAGAGAGGAATGGCCTAGTGGAGAAAACGATCTGGGTTACACATATTGGTTCACCACCAGTGAGGTTAAATCACATAATTACAGTATTAATGAGCAGGGAATTTGATTAGACGTAAATCAATTTATGTCAAGAAATACACACAAAAGCAGACATGATTGCTGTAGCTGATGAAATCTTTAAAAGCACAGTATTAAGACTACTTGCTGGAAGGCCACAGAAAAAGGGACTTAAACCCTGACATTATTCAAAGCAGGAAAACCAGTGACAAGCAGACAAACACAGAGGCCAAACCATAGAGTTAACATTTCAGGGGTCATCACAACTTAAGAAAAAAAGAATAATAATAAAAAAAAGGAAAAAGAAAAATCACATTAAAGAAATAAAGACATATTCACAAGCTTTACCTCGTCTTCTGCCATAACTTCTTGCTGCATGTAAAACAACACAAAACACTTTGAAATGGCATTTTGAAAAAAGGCACAAAATAAGAAGAGCAAGTAAACATTGGCAGGGCTTGAAATTGCATCTGTTAGATCACCTCCCAAAATGGCTACTGTATTTTCAAGTAATAACCACTTTCAATTTCACTAGCCAAATCTTCCACCAGTTTCCATAAGATACAATCTATAAAAGATTTCTTGTGCAACACTTTCAGTTTCTCCACATATGTACGTGTATACATTTTTCTCTTTGAAAATAAAATGCTCATTATTATGCATGGAAAAATTGGTTTTCAATACCACTACTAAAATAAATAAAACCTACAAACATACACAATCTGATTCTGACAGCATACTTGAGGTACATTTGCTACTTGAAGAAGCCGATCTGGTCATGTTTGAGTCAGCCATTTTGGTCATGTGTCACATTGAATAACAGCAGTTTAGACAGGTACAAAACAAGTAACATGACTTAAGGCAGAATGGGTAGGATTTTCCCCAAAAACAATGAATAGACCCAAAGAAAGTATCCCTCTCAATCATCACTCTGCTTGTATTTTCTTAATCTGCTGTATTCGGGACATTTCTTGGCAATGACCTCTAAAAAAAAAAAAAAAAAAAAAAAAAAAAAATGCAGTGACCTGGTGCCATATTGGAAGCACTCATCCAGGAGGAAGCTACAAAAATGGTGGACACGGCTCTGAAAAATAATCGAATATGGTGAGACTTTATGCAAAGAGGAGAGGTGCTGTGCTCCTCTGGTGCCGCTGCGCTGGGAGGAGGGGCTAATTTTGAATGTTGTGTTTACAAACCTCAAATGACAGATCCAACTTATTCTTCCTTTATTGATTTTATGTTTTTACCACTGGTATTATCTATTTTAATTGGTAATGAAGGATGTCATTTTGTTAGCTCGAGTTGCGTATTTTTAAATAATCAGCTTTTTCTGCATTTATTTCAAGCCCTGACTTCTGCTACAGCACTGCATATTTGTATGCATGTCATTTACATACCGTTCAGAGGTAGAGGACCGTCTCCACCCTGGTGAGAGAAGCTGTAGCGACCTACATGACAAAAACAGGAGAGGCCTCAGAACACCATGTCATGACATTTAACTTCTTTCCCTTACGTTTAGATTTCTCCCCAACCCCTTTAAGTTCAGTTCTGGATATGGATATTTTGTTCTGTGTCCATAAGAAAAGGACCGTAACAGCAGGCACATTTGGTTAAAGAATGACAAATCAAATAGTGCATCAAATGTAGTTCAGCTTATTCTTACATGTGCCTGTTAGTGCAACTTCATTTGCTAGAAAAACACTGGAAGACATCCGAGAGTGCGTGTTTGACTTGCAAATAATTAGGGGATTCTATGATTGAGGAAGCTGTAAATTTGCAGCTGTAAAAAGAAAAAAAAGAAGAACTTTCAGAAAAAGAAGGTACATGCATCAGCTGGTCCAGATTAGCATCAGATGGTTGTGATGAAGAAAAAAATAAATTTCTTAAAAAAAAGAGTTCTTCTAAGAGCGAGTTAGATGAGATCAAAGAGTCTCCGCAGCAGAAATGCTGCAGGCGATTGTTATCATGAGTTACAGAGAATAAGACAGCAATGTACTGTAATGAAAGACTGAACTGAAACTAATCTGAGTGAGTCGCTTTCATAATATGTTCACCATATTTGAATGAAACATATGTGTACCAATACGAAAACAACCCAATGCTTTTGGAGAGGTATAAGCATCTATTTTTACAAAACCCTTGTTGTCACTGGACAAAAGAAGCCATATTCATCCAATATGAATAGTTTAAGCTTAAGCAGCCATCACTTCGAATTTGCATGCATAATCTTAAATGTGAAGAATTTCGATTGAAATTATAAACTATATGATAGAATAATCTACCCAGACATGCAATGCCAGCTTTTAGTACTTCTTAACTGCTATGGACACATTTTGGTCCACACCTAAAAGGTAATAAAGTTTGATATCCATGTTTGCTTACACTGCATTGAAATCCTATCCTATTGAAATTAAGAGGAAAATAAATATACATGGAGATATACATGCCATTATCCAATATTAAAATATATATTTAATATTATACATTTTGGCTGATACTCCCTGGCCCCAGTGTGAGAGAGAGTATCCTAAAAAGGGCAAGACAAGTTATTCAAATATTAAAATAAGTGCAATCACAAGTAGACCCTACCTAAATGCAGTTTTTGCAACCCTATTAGCAGCATGCATTGTTCAAACTGAAGTCCTGCTGTCAAGACAATAAATTGTAAGCATTGTGAAAAAATGCTTACCCAATTTTTCTTACTGGGAAATATGTGCAACGGCTGTATTTATCGACAGCCAGCAGTGAGGAATAGCATCCTTTTTTCATTATTGCTAGTGTGGGAACTAACCTTTCAAGGAATCCTGCTCAGCCCTCATAATGTCAATCAGGGAGTTCTCCAGAGAGTGCATACTAAAACCATCAAAGGACCGTGTTCTCTCCTGCTGAAAGAGAGGAAGACAACAATTAGCCTCTTCGTTTCCCACATAACCATCTAAAGCAGCACAAGCTGCAGAATCCCTGACAGTTTGCTATGATGCTAATAGCTAATAAAAACTGCAGAGAATATCCCGTAGAGACCTTCAGCGGAAAGCACTGTAAACAGAAAATGGAGGCCAGAGTATGTTACACAAAATCACCTGCATATCTCTGCAATGGAATCACCTTTTCCACTGTAACGGAGAGCATTTTCTAAGAAGATATGCTTCTCATGGTGCTAAAAAAAAATCCTTTCCACTTGGCCGATTTCAGATCAATACACATTTTAATGTAATATTCTGAGGTAAAAAATAAATGTTAGTATTTGAATTCCAAAAAACACAGAAAATCTACAAAAAGTAACACATAACACGAGATCACTGGGGATCTAAATTGGCCGAGAGCATGCAAAGCTGCAGTGGAGCACAAGACTTCTCAAATCAGGACAAGATGAAGGCCATGTGATCAGAGCAGACGATAACACTGCTCTCCTTCAACGCAATGATCTAAATAAGAACTCAGACATAGGCACACACAATAAGTTTGAATTCATCCGTTTAGTTGGCGTAGCTGTCACACGCCCGTTTTTGCTCAATGGTTTGTTTATTTAATTTGATACAGCTGAGCGTGCTTAAGTTAACAGCATTTACCCCTGGAGGACAAACTGAAACTAAACTACACTTAGTTCTACGAGGCATCACACCAAGTTAATCCCTAAACACCAGTATTACCTGTGATATGCTCACCTGGAAAGGGTAGACGCTGTCACTGCGGCTCATGCTGTCCTCCACCCAGCCCTTGTGATTGAAACCAGAGCTATTTCTGGGGAACTTCTGAGATGGAACCTGTAGGACAGTCGGATGAGTTTCATACAAGACTGCTGACCAAATGCATTGTGTGCAATCAATTCAGTTATTTCAAAAAATCTGTTCATATTTATTAGTGTACGAGATGAGTCGTGACAATATTGTCTACCTGATTGTTGGGGAACGACTTCTTCAGCGGGGAGATGGAGTTAAGACCCGTCATCCCTCCACCTACCCCACGCCTGTACTCCCGGACACCCTGCGTGCCTCCCCAGCCACCATAGCCACCGGGGCTCCAGGAGGTGGATGTGGGAGTGGAGGGGCTCTGGTAGCTTCCCCAAGGTGAAGGGGGTTTGCTCTGGGGTGCAGTGAGGTGGGGCAGCTGGGTGAACGGTCCAGTGCGATGGGGATGCGGAGGGAAAGAGGGCTGGGTTGGATGAGGGCTAGCTGGGGAGCGTCGGTGCTGCTGCGGGACCCCCTGATTGTGGGGGTGGTAGTGCTGGGGGTGAGGTGTGGGTGGGTGGTGCTGGGACACCGGTCCAATCTGTGGGGAGAAACTACCTCCCCCTCCAAAGCCAGGCGCAGCGTGGTGGGAGAAGTTCTGGAACAGCAGGGGCGGCCCATTAGCATTGGAGCCAGTCGGGCCGAAGAACCCTCCGGCGTCTTCCCCGACCACTGGAGACTGGGTGGACGGGACAGCAGGGGACCAGTTGTTAAAACTGGTCAGTGAAGAGGAGGAGGAGGTGGATTGTGCACAGCTTGTACCCATTCCCAGGCTGTCCTGGTAGTCAAACCCACTTAGCACGGGGGACTCCATCCTCAGCTTCTCCTTTCCACCACTGCTCTCCAAAGAACCCTTCTCCAATTGGCCATCTTCGGGAAGCACTCCCTCAAGCTCTCCTAGGCCTCCCACCGCCTCCTGCTGGCCCGGGGACAGGGCCTGAGGCTGGCTCTGGACCTGAGACTTCTCCTGCATGTCCTGGAGGTCCAAGGCCTTGGACTTTTCTGACTCAAGAATCTCATCTTGCATGTTACTGTGCTGGGCTACGGCAGGGAACAACCAAGCGCTGCCCCCATTGGTGGAGCAGGTGTTGTTTACGAAGGAAGGGGGGCTGGGGGGGTTGGAGGGGTGGTGAGGGTGCTGGGGTTGGAGGTGAGGAGGGATCCTTACAGGGAAAGCAGATTTATTACCACTGCTGTTCTTTACCAGAACTCCAAACCCGTAGTCCCCCATTTAGGACACCCAGTTAATCTTCAATTCACTTTTGGCTTTCACCGTCTTCTTTATCCTAATATTTGGGTTGAGGAGGGGTTAGGGAAGAGGGGGAGGAAGGGTGACAAAAAACATAAAAAGGCAGTTACACCTCAAGTTGATCTGGCCTAAAAAAAAAAAAAAAAGAAAAGCCTAGCCATACCCTGTGAATGTGCTTAGGCTGCACCCTGTCTGGTCTTGTGATGCAATCAATGAGATTAAATCATTGACTCGCTGGGCCAGGGGAGGCCTGGACGACATATTAGACAGACAACCACGGAAAACACCCAAACCAGCGCAGGCTTCTAGCAGCCGGGGCCGGGTGAAGCTGACGTCTCCAAAGGTCGTTACGCAGCTAGCAGCGAGCTAACAGCTGCTCCGCCACCTTCCATGTGCCCTATTAAAACCATGCACATCCAAGCAGTCCATTTTTTCTTTATTTTATTTAAATTGCACATTTATGCATTACAGTGCACCCGACAAAAGCACGCGCGTCGCGTCGGCTTTACAGCGTGCACACTTACCGAGTAATCTTCCACCTTTTTCTTTTTTCTCTGCGATGACCTCCTCATACGCGACCATTTAAACACAGGGAAATGTTGATGACGTCTCCTGTCTGCTGTGAGTCCGGGGTAGTTCCCTTCACGCTACGCTAGGAGAAGAGCCGACACCGCAGAGACGCTCGACCTTATTTGCAAAAACCAGCTGGGAGGCAATAAATTCATTCAACGTCATTGAAATTTCAAGTGCACGACACGGTGGAAAATTTCCAGCACGTATGTGGTTAGAAAACGGTGCAACGACCTCGTCTGTTTCGTGTCCTGTACGCTCAATGTCACAGCCTACCAAAACCCTGTCATCATTCTC
This sequence comes from Anoplopoma fimbria, assembly GCF_027596085.1. Taxonomy (NCBI): domain Eukaryota; kingdom Metazoa; phylum Chordata; class Actinopteri; order Perciformes; family Anoplopomatidae; genus Anoplopoma; species Anoplopoma fimbria. The sequence goes on along the minus strand of NC_072452.1, from coordinate 8,681,094 downwards.
ACATCTCCACATAACCACGGAGGCTCTAACGCATCCACAAACACCTGCGTACAATGTAATGCGTAAGATGGCATAGCTACCTTCAGTTCCGCGTCATGACCTTTTATCGCTTAGATGTTGCCATATTGTTGCGTTTTCCCTTTTTCTGCATTTCCTAGGCAGCCGGTGTAAATGGTCTCTTCTCTCTTCTAGATGACAGCTGGACCAGTCGGGAGACACTTCCGTCTACAAGCCCCGCCCCCTCCAGCAGCCAGCAGCCACTGTGTATCAGGATTTCCCTAAAGAGCCCCGCCCACTTTGCTAAAGTCTGCCATGTGATTGGGTGGTTTCCGTGAGGCCACGCCCACAGCACTCCTTCTCAATGAATGGCACATGCGCTCAAGATGTTCTCCTCCCAAATAAGGACGCCTTGGAATCAATGGGAGGAGTTGATGTAATGTAAGGAAAACACATTAAAGGTCCAAGGAAATGTCTATTTAAACCCGCAACCAAGACTTAAAGAGAGACATTTTATTTCATATGTCCTTCCCCGGCTGCTGTCAGGTTACACAACCAGCTCTGCTCCCAGTAGACCACGTGACACCAAAAACCTGTGCAATACAAATACTCTGTGCAATACAATAGTTATAATAGTTTCTGTCTGTATATATAATATTTAAGTTACTGTGGATTCTTTGGATTTTTTATTGCTCATTTGCTTATTTATAATCCTGTAAATTTCCCCGCTGCGGGACTAATAAAGGATTACCTTATCTATCTTATTTTATCTTAATACATGAGTACCATAGGGCAATGGAATGTAAAGGGTTAAAACCCAAAGTTAAGGAGTGATATTTGCATTTATGCCAAATGCAGATGAGTTAATTTGACTAAGCAATTGTTTTTCCCCTTCACCTCAGCCTATGGCAGTTGTCTAGTTGTGCAGTTTTGTGTATTAGACAGGCCCTGAAAAAGCAATGGATTAGATTGATATTGATGGATGAAAGATTGATAGATAGATCCTTTTGTCTAATTTGGTTGACCTTTTATAAACCGAGTCCATAGCAAAGTATTGCACAGCAATCTCATTAAAATAAGCTGCTGCTATTTACAGTACATAATCGAGCCTAAGAGCTAGATTAATTTTGCTTTGGTCAGATCTGTGCAGTGTTCTGATAATACCACCATATCATACCATCACACGGTGTGACACAGATGACATTTATACATAAAGGACATACAATATGGTCTCCCTCAACTGATGTCTACTTGCAAGCCAAAACCTCAAATAGATGTGCTCTCCCCTTTGCTGGAGTCAATTCACTAAAAGCTTAATGACCCTTCACCAGGAGAGGAAAGAGTATCCTTTTCAATAGAAGTACTACTGCTGGACCTACAGTATACATTACTCAGGTGGGAGTACAATTACCTGTGTTGAAGCTAGTCAAGCAAAAGGGGTTTACTTAAACAGTCCCAGTAAACACTGGGGGTCCTGTGTCATATTAACATGAATACTTGAGCAACAAATTCCTGTGCAGGTCAGTAATGTTGCTTTGACAGTCGACCATTAAGTCTGCGAAAGTATTAGCAAAGGTTGCCTCAATAAGACAAGGAGTTTAAAAGCCAGGTTTAACAGAATATCTTAATCATTTTGCCATAACCCCACAACTGTAGGCTGTCAGGTGACTTGTTTCTTTTTAAAGCAATTTGACTGCATCCTCTATCAAAACAAACATAAATAAAGCTTAACATACTGGTTTTACAATGTCCTAAAAAGTATCTGAGAGCTAGTCAGTTCCTGTTACTTTCCACCCCAGTCAGTCAGAATATTATTTACTGCTTGCTTGTTGAGTTATCTTGTTAACGTAGTGTTTGTGTCCCCCAAGGCAGACCCACCCTTCATTTGTCTCCTGTATTAGCATACCCCACCCCACCCAACTCCTATCTGCAGCAGGGCCTGTCGGGTTGGTTTAACAACACACACAGCAGAGTGTCTTGAGCTTCTGGTTTGTTTATTTAAAAAACAGACAGCTGGTTCACGTGTTACTGGTTTGATATTGTCAAGCCAACATCTACCAACACAGCTATACTTAATACCAGTTAGTATACTGTGTGCATGCGTAAGGTTTAGAGTCTGAATGTGTGTTGGGCTCCACCATCTTATGTGTGCTGCTGCCTGCTGTAGGTCTTTTGAGGCTGACAGTAATTTGAGCACAGTGAGTTGCGTCAGCGTTTTCTTCCCTGAGAGCAACTCACTCTGTATTCCCCAGTGGAACTGAGCTTTGCTGATTAGGTTCCACTTATTTTATGCAGTTTGTTGTTTCAATTTAAGGTAAATATAGGATATTGATCTTTCTGATTCCCAACAGGAGACAGAAGTGGGGTGCACCCGTTCGCCCTGTATGGTTCTTTAATGATTCATCCATGGAATTTAGGCACCCAGTCATTAATTCATTAGTCCACATTGGAGCACAGGGCAGATGTTCACAAAGCATTCAAGGCCGGCTATCTCAGGTTTCTCTGCTCAGAGGCGCTGTGTCTCTCTGCTGATCAGAATCCTCTCATTTGTGATTTATTTTGCATCCATATTGATAGAGCTCCGTTGCCATACCAACCATGCAAACTGGGAGATTTCTAGTCCAGCCGGCAGCCCATTGTTTGGCCAGGAGGTCAACCATCTCAGACTCAATGCATTGTTACAACAAGCTGAGTGTGACACAGCATAATTTCCCCCACACACTGTAATCCCAGCCTTTCTTTTCAGTCCCCTGACTATAATGTGTGACATCAACAGTGTAGGCGACGATGTCAGCATGTAGCTCGCATTGCCCTTTTCATCTTAGGGCAGGGGGAACAATATATATATTTCACTCTCTCTTTGACGGTTGATTTATTGCAGTAATTATAATTTGTGTGTGATAACTGTGCCAACATATTTAGAAATTAGACCCTATTTTACAAACAGCATAAAATAGGGTCTAGCCCAGCCATGTCTTTTCTGCCTTAACGGGACCAACAGATGTTTTGCTATGTATAAAGTCTATAGAGGGATCATCAGGCAAAATAACAGGTACAATAAAGAACGGGGACTCACAAGAGACAGATAATTAAAAGAAGGGTCAGACTTGAGGCTGCAGTGAACCAGATATCCTGATTTTTAGATCCTAATCTCGGCCAATCTGCAATAAATACTTGATTTTCAATAATGCAATTTGAAAGTGTTTTTTCCCCAAATTGAGATATTAAATGCGATTTTTAAAAAAATGAAAATGCTGGAAAGTTCCACTAGAGCCACAGAAGACATTGAAGCAAAGTAGTACTCTTTATAATGACTAAACTCAACTCCACCAACCGAGTCGTCCTTAAATATGAAACATGCTTAAAATGCATCTGTTGTTCCTTATTAGATTGTTTGGAGATGTACTATTCCTGTGTGCTTCCTTTAATCCAAGAGAAAGGAAGATAACAGGAAGTTAAGACACTTTGGATTCAAATTTCAAATCTAAAATTGAGACATCAAGTACGAAAATTACCTTTTAATTTCAGTTTCAAAAGCATGTTTAGCTTCAATCAAGTAACTCATTCACCCCTATTAAAAATCAATCACTTGCACCTGCTCCAACCATTTGTCTTCAGGTCAATAAAAAGAGAGATGTCACCATCCAGTGGTCATTTTGTATCACTACACACAGATGACTTGTTAAGCCCTCGGGCGGTGTGTCAGAATGTGCAGGGCAGATTCACCCTGAATGGCAGAGGTGCTGATATTACAGAGCCTGTATGATATGCTACGTGTCATGTAGCCCTGCCACTCCGTAGATATATCGAACAGAAATGGGGGCAGGATTCATGTGTCAAATTCCCATATATGGCCAGCACAGATGCACCTCAGTACCCTTAACATGACCCTTGGATGACTTAAAGCTACAAAGCAACAGTTGGAAGTCTACTTTTAAAATCAGAGGACTGTCTAAATGTTTAGCGAGGCAATGTACACCGTTGGGACAATTCATAAAAGCGGACACCCTGAACCCAACCAAGGCATGGCATACGATCCAGATCAGCTGACGTAAATGTTTAGGCCTTTTTATTAAGAAGGATAGTTCCAGCACTTGAAACTTTAAACAAAGCCTGTATTTCACAAAGCCCGTCAGAGGCGGCAAGTCAAATGAGGCAAACAGGGTGTCCTTTAACTTATGTGTATACCTGAGACGACGAGGGCTTCTCTGCTAACATACTCAGAGATCGTTGATTTACAACTGAATGTCATGTCCTCTTGAATGAACTCTTTATCTGATGCTGTGCCACAATGTCATGGTGATAATGCCACAATTGTATACTGCTTCAATGTAAATAAAAACTTTATTGATGCACACAACATGTACAAAATACAGACAAAAATATTTTAATGGTAACAAGATACATCTGACTTCATGAGTCCAAAGATATTGATAGGATCATACGCCCCAATGTCTAACAGGTGAGTTACAAACTTCTAGACCATGTTCTGTATTCTCAACAGTGAGAGCAGAGTCCTTGTGCTTAGCGGAGGAAAAGACGTAACTTGGTGACAGAGCACTAATACCTGAAACGTGGTTAGTTATAGTTTCCTCTGAACACATAAAGAAAAGCCATTCAAGCCACCACATGATTACAAAAAAAGCCATATCAAACCTAATGACAGAGAGCTGAACAGATTGTCACTTCACACACATACAGTACATTCTCAATAGGATTAGCTTATGTCTCATGCTGGGATGTCACAGGAATCCCAACTTCCACAACAGAATAAAAAAATAAAAATAAAATAGAAGCCTGAAAGCCTCACTGATGATTCAAACCCTCTGTGCACATAATAGTCTGTAAATGATTGGGAGGAAAGGCATTACCTTACTGTAAGTACATCAGTAAAAATAGAAATAAAAAAAGGTTTTCCCTTAACTGAGCCACAAAATCGAAGCAGATTCTCTTTTTACGCACCAATCGCTCCCCAGCTTGTGATGTAATGTGCTCACATCTGCACTTCCACAGCTAAAAACATGTGATGGGCCTGAAATGGTCAAAAGCCTGCATGACCTAAAGGAGGAACAGAAGAAGAGTACTAGGAAAACTAAAAGATGGAGTGAATCATCACATTAAAAAACGTTGTCTCTCTCCTTCTTGCTCCACTCCCCTCTGCCTCAGTGTTGCTGGCTCTTGGCTGTGGCCCAGAGGAATTCTCTGGTGGCCTCGGTAAATATAACATTTAGAATAACAGCGCCAGAGCCCCCGTGTGTGGACTTAACCCAGTTCCTGGTTCCTCGCTGCGTTGCCTGCGGCTCTAACGAGTAGAATAACAGGCCTTCATCCTTCTCCTGACCTAGGTAAGGGATCAGAGTGAAATAAGGGCTAATTTAGAGGGGCCAGGGATCTGGAGGGTTTCTGTCAAGCCTCTTTCCTGCCCACTGGGACACCACAAAATGGGTAACATTGATCTTCTGAGTAAGAGGCTCAATCTGTTCCAAAGGAGCATGTGGGGATGCAAAACCTTCTTCTGTTTTTATGATAAGGACAACCAGGGTTGCTCAAATGAAAAACCCTATACAGTAAGATCTGGTTTAGAGGGTGAATGCTCTGGTAACCTGGTCTTATCTCTTAACCTTCAGCAGTCCAACACACAACTGACAATCATCCAAAGTGCAAAATCGAAGACTTCTGTGACTCAACATCGTCGTAAAATAGCTCAACATTAAAATCTCCCCACGACACAGTATCATCCATTCACTTAAAATCACAGAGAAGCGGTCACTGTGGACAATAACAAGTTTAGGCACCTTGATGTGTGTGTGACTCTGCATTTTGAAAAGGACTTGATTGAAATTCCCGTCTTTGCTGCTGTTCACCGATAGCTTACAGTTAGATGGAAAACCAACTCAAAGTGAGAGAATGCATAATATTTGACGGTTCAGTTATTATTCGTGAACAAGAACGTCTCCTGTAGCTATAAACGTGACGTTTATCTGTAATGTCATTGAGACGTCGTTCTAAAGTAGATTAACAATGAATGAGAGCGACGTGATACGTTTCGTATCATGTCAGAGGTGCACTAATACTTATGAAACAAAAGAGTCCATGTTTGTCTCCCAGTCATTTCTGCCCAGACAGCAGTGCTCGTTGACATCAGAGATCAGCCTCGGCTCTCTTACTTTTAGCTTTATGAAAGACTTATCAATACATACAAGTGTGAAATAACCGTCCATATTCATAGTATTACTTTAGCATCCTCTTTAGAGTGGATTTTCACTTTAAGAATGCACAAGTTTGTTAGCTTCGTGGCCATCATGCACTACAATTCATATGTGCCAGAACTGGACTTGAATCCTGTACAATTTGTATTTAATCATCAAGTATCTATAATTATAATACACATTGCCACTTTGAAACAACAAATGGTGTATGTTACATATCTACAGACCGATGTGTGATGGGTGCAACACTGTGAAGAGAACAACAGACCGCACACCATATACTATTTAATCTATAGTATATCAGTATTGCATATTGTAACTATATTTATACATGTTTATATAAATATAGATAAGTATATTTCTATGTACATTTTGATACTTCAACATTGCATACAGAATAAAATAAATAATACAAATACAATCAAATCGTACGGTAAGTATGATTTGAGAAATGCTATATTAGAGCCAAAAATAGTCCTAACAGTTGAAATAATCATGATAATAACAATTATTATTCAATTAAAAAAAAAAAAAAAAAAAAAAGAGGCCTACGGTCTGGCATAACAGTACAAGCTACACCACAATTACCCTGCAAGTTTACTATGTGGGATTGCTGGAATGACTGGAGAGGGCGGAATAAGGACAGGAAAGGTTGGGGCTTGTATCCTTCTATTCAGTCTGTCTGGGATTGTGTGTGTGTGTGTGTGTGTGTGTGTGTGTGTGTGTGTGTGTGTGTGTGTGTGTGTGTGTGTGTGTGTGTGTGTGTGTGTGTGTTTTGTGTGTGAAGGTGTGCATAAGTCTGCAAGTGTGGTTTTTATACGTTGCTGGGAGTCAAAGGTTGGGACGGTCTCCTGTGCTTTCACCTCCGGATGTCAGTGGCCTCGGGGTCTTCCTGCTCAGCCACCACTCCAGCCTCTGGACTCTGGCGGCGGGGTCCCTGACTGCGATTGCGTGGGTGAGCGTTGAAGCCCGCCTTAGCAGGTTTTTCCTTGTCGCCTTGCCGTGGAGGACGTGGGTGCTCCGGCTCAGGATGGGAGGGCAAGGGGCGTCGGTGGTGTTGTTCGATGGCAGAGGCGGCGGGAGACGGGGCGAGGGAGGAGCAGAGGCTCAGACTGTCGCACAGAGCCCCCCAGTTCTGCTCGCACTGTAGCCGGACACTCCGTGTCAATGCCTCCTTCACTTCTTCACCACAGCTGAGGAGAATATTCACCAGCTCCACATATGGGCTGGGCAGAGAGAGGCAGATAACCCACATGAAGCTTGTGATTTCATGTTTGGTAGCACAATACATCTAGGTCTAGGAAACGACAGGAGTAAATGGCATGATACTATTACTATACATGGAAGAAGAGAACAGGCTTAAACTGGCAGAAGAGTCCAGGGAAGATAAACAATCAGAGATAAAAGAAGGGACAGGCTCGTGAAAATGAATCCAAACATGCTGTCCAGAGTAGCAACTCACCCTTTAGGGAAGAGATCTTGGAAATGGATCATTTCCACCATGACGGCCACATTCTCCTTAGCAGCAGAGCACAGGTTGTGTTTGATATAACACTCTCTCTGGAGCTGGAACACCATCTCTTTAATGGACACACACTTCCTGCTGATACAGCTGAACTTGTGTCGTAGCCCATGGGCCATACATTTCAGAGCATCCTTGATGAAGGACTTCCCCTATGTACATAAAGAGACAAAACTGTTGAGTGAACTCAAGACAAAGTTCCTTGAAGTAATTGAAACCTGAGAGTTAAAACATCTGCAAAAGAAAAGCCTCTGGCTGCTCCTTTTAAATCATATGCACCTGTATCAGTAGTGTTGGCGAGTATGTGTGGATGCATTGGAGCAAACCTTGAATGCATGTGTAGCTAAATGCTTCTAATACAGAATGGGGTGATGAAATTCTGCATGACTAGCAATAAATAGTGTTACTCTGCTGCTGAAATCTTCTGGATTTGTCAGCCAAAGATTCCTAGAATGTGACCGTATAGACATGTGAAGACTCCAGTCAGACCTGGCTTGGCAGGGCTTCAGCCTTCGGTATGTGTGAAAAGGGAGCTAACTAGGCGTCTGGCCAACTGGCGCATGACCCTTAGTCCTAACTGTTCACCAGTGCACTCTGAGGGAAGTGAACTTCCCAAGAGAGGAAAACAGATGATGAGGAGATCAGTGTATGTACAATCACACTTCTAGGAAAAGTTATATGTTTCGTAGGAGAAATAAAGCAAAAGTAAACAAATCTGTCCGTAAATGACGAGTGTGGAGCAGCAAAAAAAAAAAAAAAAAAAAAAAAAAAAAAAAAAAAAAAAAAAAAGGATGTTGCCTCTGGTTATACCCTTTATGCAAAACACAGACGGACCAGTTTAGTACCTGAGAGTCAAATTTGCCAGCGTTGTGCAGGAACGTCATGCAGATTTCCTGTAGCCCTCGTATCTCGCAGGAGTTATTCTCAAAGCACTCAAACACACCACAGCCGACATCCCCTGCACTCACCAGGCAGTGCTGGATCTCAGCTGGAAAGAGAGAACAGGTGAGGGGGGGGGGGACCTTATCATTTGTTCACAGCAGAGACAGCGGCAGATTGTTACGGGCGTGTCGGCAATGAAGTCCATACAGCCTGAAGGCACAATTCCACTTCGGCACTTCAGATTGCTGCACGAATCACAAAGCTGATGTGGCTTATAACTATTCCCACAGACACAGGCGGTCGCTTGCGTGTGTTCATGACCTAGAGTCTGAGAGAGAGAGAAGGGATTCAGGGTGGGTGGGGGGTGGGAGTGTGTGTGTGTGGGGGGGAGGGGGGGGCTAATTTCCCAGGCTGAGGGGTTCCTGCAGAGGAGCACTTTGTGACAGATATTACTGTGTCATTCTGCACCATAATCCATCTGCACTGCCTATAGCATTGAGATGGGATGGTGCATTGCAGATGCAGCCATGACTACTTGTGGAGGAAACACAAATGCAGTCATCATATTGTCTGTAAACTAAATGTGCCACAACAAGTCCCGGATGATTGCATCCAAAGATTAAACTGAGATTGCATAATGAAATGACGACATCAAAAAAGGGTCCCTCATTAAGCGACAGCAGCAATGCAGACATAAAACACTTGGGAAGCAGGCAAGTATATGTCATGTGAATACATAATATCAGCTCCTGCACACCACTGGCTGGCTCTCAAGTGCCCTTTTCTCTTTACTGTGGCCACGAAAGACAGGAATAAAACAGATGTTTGAGGACAGAAATGACCATGTGAAAGTCTCTCTTTAAGCCACAAATTGCTGTCCAAGAGCATGTATTATGAGACATCTGACAACCAGCAGGGAACCTGTCACAGAAACTGCTGCTTACCATATGTGACAGCGTTGGGAGTGCTTTACTCTTAAGTTAATATGGCAAATTGCAGGTTAGCTTGGCACCCAACAGGCCATACACAGTTTGGGTACGAAAAACCCAACTGTTGACTTAAGTTTAGCATAATTACACGCGTGATTTGCCTCGAAGCTGATAAGTTATGCGCGTAAGAGCGTCCTCAGTGGGAAGTGCGCAAAGAAGACAGAATATAATGATTGAATGTGACTTATTAGAAATCACGCTTGTCAACAAAGAGCCTCTGTTTTTTTGGGGGGGGTGCAGTGGTAGGGGGGTAGGGAAGAGCTGCAGCGGGATCTGTAGGCACTGAGTTGAACTTTAGTGCGCAGGAAAAGTGAGCTGCTGTCAGCAGTGCTTGTTTTGGCATCGCGGGAATGTGCTTGGATCGTAATGGCTTGGCCGCAACGTGCGTTGAATTACAAAGTGGTGCTACCAAGGTCTCTGTTGTGAAACATGCATTAGAGTTTTGTCCCCTATTTTTCCAAACAATTATGCTGCCATATGCTTCACAGGGGTTCACATGATGAGTCGTAAGTCATGCTGAGTAGGGAGGGGGGGGGGGGCAGCCAATATTAACGAAAATACTGAGTTTTGGAGATAGCAGTCCAATGTGGCGTTAGTGTTTCGTGGTTATTAAACAAGACGCGCTTAATTGTGTCTTTATGGTATTTCTCCCCCCCTCTCCCTCTCCCCCAGATGATTGGGTTCAAGAAATAAAGTCCTGCTCCCCTTCGCACTACTCCAGTCATTACTGCCCTGCTGACCCGCTTGGACACATCACCCGACGTCCACATGAAGAGACAGCCAGGAATACACACTGGACACAAACTACATTTCTTCCAGAAAAAACCACTGAAACTGTTACCTATAACGCACTCGCGCACGTACACCAAGCGCGCACGCACGCACGCACGCACACCTAGATGCGCTGCCGTATACATTACCTATTACCTTGTGCCATTCTATTAATAGTTTACTAACATATTGGATTTCTGCCTGTGAGTATTTACAAGATATCGTCTTTCTGAGTGATCGAAGCGGGTACGTGAGCACCGTGGGTGGGGGGGTGAAGTTAGAAGAGGAGGATTATGCTCAAATCGCCCGGACGAGTCTCCCCCAGCATGGTTTTAATTTTGCAGCCACAGAAACACGTGTACGGACAAAACCCCACGGAGATGTGAGAGCCGCTGCACCAACCGAGAAGCTCCACATTCCTAACTCCACCAACACTTATTCTCACCTGTGTTCTGCAGGGATAGGCGTCCTTTTTGGCTGGCGGGCTTCTCCGGGAGGCTGTCATGGATATCGATATTATCCGATCCCACCACTTGCTCCAGCACTGACAAAACCAGCAGCGCCACGGCCAGCTTGACCATCATTGCGTCCCCCGGTAGTGTGCTCCGTTTTCCAGCAAAGATCCGGCAGTGTGTGTGTGTGTGTGTGTGTGTGTGTGTAAGTGTGTGTGTGTGTGTGTGTGTGTGTGTGTGTGTGTGTGTGTGTGTGTGTGTGTGTGTGTGTGTGTGTGTGTGTATGTGTGTGAGGGTTTACCTTGGATCAGTGATCAGCGCAGCTGCGGCTTGGTGTCTAGTGGGGCAGCTGTGGGAGTGAATGCATGAGCTGGAAGGGATGCTGCCTATATTTCTCAGAGCCCCGGGTGTCAATTTGGATGAAGGAGTTAAGCAGGTGTTGTCGGTTGGGGCTTCACAACCAATCAGAGACGCAGATATCCACGTCCAAGGTTTTAGGGGAGTGTCCAGTGAAAGTCCCCTTTTTTTTAATAAAACTGGCGCTATAAAGCAATATTCATGAGTAAATTGACCGTGATAGCTTTGGGGTGATCAAGCAGTACTACAAAGACCAATATCTGCGAAAATCAATCATACAATGTCCAATATAACGCGTAGTCATCCTGATTTGCATACATTGCAAAATAACATACAGTTCCTGTTTGTTTTTGCAACATAAAACTGTTTTTGCCATAAAACTGGAGCACTTATTAAGGATAAGTATGAGAGCAGTGGGAGGATTTAAGAAATGCCAATCTTGCCAACAAATTGAGAATATGATGTTCATGCAATCCACATAAAATAGGCTTAACTTGTGGGTTTGCAACCTACTAAGTCATTAATGCAATGTAGTATTTTAATTCAGTACAGCTTCAGAAAGCTGTCTTTGGCCATTGCTTTCACAGAGAGAATGTGAAAAGTTTGCGGAAACACTCAATGAAAATGGATTCTATCTTAATCTTGCCATCAATGTTATTATGACGATTGTACACAAAAAACAGGATGTGAGAACTATAGCAATAGTCTATATTGATTTTGAGATCATGCTATAATTACTGGATACTGTAAGTGAAAGCTCCTAAAAATAGAATGCCTTTAATAACAGTTTTTATGGGGAAGTGAGTATGAAGGGGTCTGTAACACAATGCCCAGTCTGTGACAATGAGGTCCGCTAACCACTACTACAGGGACGGATCTAAGAATAGAGGAGCAACGTTGGCATGGTTGAACATTTGGAGACCTTAGAGGAATCTTTTTCAGGAGCAACACTTGAGGATTCCATGTGGAATAACGGCAAGAAGACTGAGCTAGCAGTAAGAACATAAAGTCTCTGTCCTCGAAATGTTTCCAGTGACCTAATGATGTTAATAATTTCAGGTCAAGGCCTTTTATAGGAGCCAGTGGTATGATGCAGGCCGGCATGCATGTTGCTGTGTGGTACCGATGGCAGGACATCAGGGTGCAGGATCGGCATCTGCACTTGCGTTCCAAGCCTCTAGGTGGCCCAGTGATACAAATTGTCCCTTCCTTTTCTTAATTATAACATCGCACTAGAGCAACCTCAACATAATGGACTCCCAGGCAAATCACAGGCCTAACACATACAGACAAATACAGGTATTCTGATTTTTCTTTTCACCTTACTGGCATGTCTTTGGTTGGTGGGAGGAAACTGGATCACCTGGAGGGAACCCAGGGGGACATAGAGATGACATGCCAACCACAGCCAGTGTCTGTCTTATCTCTGTTCAAATTCTCTCAAAATGCTCAGGTTTGAAACAAACTTCAACTTGTCCTCATAGTGTGGCAGTAACAATGAGGAACGCTGATGTGGTTTAGTGTTTGCGTGTGATCGGGTGGGCTTGGGGGACCAGACTAAAACTCAGACCCCGAGAGAAATAAGTTACACCACTGCTCAGTCACCCCATAAACAAACATGGTGAAACGATTGTGTGTGTGTGTGTGTGAACGACAGACAGAGGAAGAGACAGACAGACAAACAGGCATCCGATTGTGGCCGGACAAATTTCATAGATCAGTGACTTTGAAATGTGATTATCATAATATTTCATTTATTTTTTATGAATTCCTTTTCATAGGAAGCTCTGGTTCTGTCTGCTGGAGAAAATAACTTTAAAAAACCCAGGCTATATTTAGACCATCAATGAAATTAGCCTAGAGCAGGAATTGGACTCCAGCTCTAATCTAACCAAAATGACGATCACTTATGGCTCTAAATATAGATAATTATTATCATCAGACTTCAGTATCTATGGGTTTAATTGAGGTTTTAGTCAGTGGTATGAATTTTGGAGAAGTCACCACAGCTGAGAAATGGGAGGTATTTTGGCCAGGAGATGGTGCAGCATCAAAAACCTCAACATTTTAATATTCTCATTATATTCTTATGGTGGATGTGGTAGACTTTGTCTGCCATGAATTTATGATGATCTTGTCCAACTTTTGTCTTCTATCGTCATTGTATAACTGTAATACAAAGATTAGTTTCACTATTAGCATGGTCTAATCCCAACGTAACATATCATAATTAAAGACTTTGTTCTCCTCAATAAAAACAAGTTGTTCCAGCCTGTGTGCCTCAAAATGGATTAATCTTGATGGGCACAGAGCGGAAATTGCAATGCAGCAGTATTTTCAGAGTCCACTGGATTTCCAGCAGGCTCACACAGGAGAGTGTGCTCTGGGCGCTGCGTGGTGTGCGTCTGGAGATGTGCTTGGATGGGTTTGGATCGCTTCCAGTTGTGCCTATACCACAAACTGGAATCTCCTGCTCAATTCACGTCTGTTAAAAGCTGCCCACGCTGGGAACACACCCTCGATTTTGCCCAATCAGTGTGCTGCAGCGGACCACGGGCTTATAAGAGTGCGTCACCAGTGCCTACTGGTGCTGCATTCATGTCACATGGGGGAAAACAGCAAGAAGTCTTCAAAAGAAGAGTAATGACCTATAGGTTTTCGAGAATTATAGTCATTTAGAGACTTCTGTTATCTTAATGCACTTAGAAGACATTAGTTAGTTAACAGCAGATCAAATGCCAATGCAGAAATGAATCCTTTCTCTGTATTCAATTTCAGTTAGCATTTTTGACTAAAAAACAAAAAAGGTCAAGTACCACTTTCTAGCTTTTTCCAGAGACATATGCACATATAAAACACAACATATTCATAGTCTTCCTTAGTGAACAGAGCAAGTTCAGTGAGGTATCTTGTGCATCTCTTAACATATCTCCATGACAACGATGCAATCCACTGATGAACAGCTGGTATGTGGACCCTCAAGTGTTTTGTAAAGCAACTGTTTCAAGAATGATAGCATATTTCACTCTGTTTATAACATTTATAATTGTGGTCAAAAACTAGCCATTGAGCACTTTTTCTAATAGTGGTTCCCCATTATGTTTGTCCTGTGCACTAATGCGCAAAAAAAATGCAGCAATGCACCAACAAAGACAGCAAAGAAGAAGACTGCTTTCTAAGCATTTTGAAAGATATCTACAAGCACATAACATGCTTGTAATGTTGGATCCAAACTAAAGATGAAAAATGGCTTTGCAAATGTTTTATGGGGAAGGGAAAGCATTCAACACATTTTTTAGAGCTCAGTGATGCACACAATACATTTTAGTCAGTGAACACTGTGTGAACATAACGTCTGTTTGTTCCAAGAAAACTCCACAGGGCACCTCTAAGGCTGGGAAGTAATAACTGTCTTGCGGGTTAAAACTGAATGTAGCCAATTTTGAAAATAATTTACCACAAGAAAACTGGAGGGAATTGGCAAAGGTTGAAAAAAAAGCTGTGCTCTAAGTAGCATTCGTATTTACTACTTCACTTGAATGCAACACACAACGCCAAACACTGGCACTGGGAACAAGTACATTCAGAGGTTTGACTGATCAAATGAATGAACATCATGATTCTAAACTTTTTTTCACAAGGTTTAAAATAATTACGTTTTCCAGAACAGTTGCAAGGAGTGAGCAGGCAGCAGCCAACTTTATGTTTTGAAAGATATCTACAAGCACATTTTGAATGTTTAAATTTGACAAAACATTCTCACCTCAACGTCCAGTTAGTGGCTATTCTGGAGCTTCAATCATATCGAATAATAAATGTCAGTAGCAGATGGAGCAAAGAAATATCTTCCATGTTGGATTAAAAGTTTAAATACAGTATATGTTCAAAATTGATTGTAAGTGTGTCGTTTATGAGGGCCTTCTGCCCCCAAACACATCTGTTATGGTCACTTGAATATTTAAAACACAATGCAGAGCTGTCACTGCCTGTAATGACAATCATGTTCTTAAATGTGATGACATTTTATACTTTTATTTTGATATTTAATCTGTCTTGTTTCAGAGGTTTTAGAATGTGTTTCATGTTTATGTTGCGTGTAGGCATTGTCTTCTTTTTGGTGACATTGTCCAGGAAATAGACAAGTATGCTTTGACAGGAGTAACGTTCATTCGCTTTGACTGCTGTACTGTAAACATACAGAAAGCAGACATGTGTTCTGAGTTGGGACCCCTGGGGCCCTGGCAAGTGATCAACCAATGAAACCACAACAGAGAGGCCAGGCTGGGGTGTGTGTGTGTGTGTGTTTGTGTGTGTGTGATTTGGGGGTCACTTCACTGGGAAAGAGGCTTCTGTAACAGCAATTAATGTTCCTAGTTTACAGACTCCTTATAGTACTTTGCAGGAAGCATGTGGGTGTAATTCAGCTAAAAGTTCAGGCTAAGTTGAGGAAAACTGCTGGACAATAACTCCTGATTGACCCCACAGAGACTTAAGAACTTAAGTCTTGGACTAAAGCCTTGGAAAACTTGTAGCATCCTCTTCATTGACACTCACACATTGGCTTTTTGTTATCAAATGAGTGTGAATATGACTATAATCACACTGCAGGCTAAAACGGCCCATATCTGGTGTTTTATCTGTACATTTTCTCTATGTGGTGCTTGATTTGATACATATCTTACATGTTGAAAGTTGTGACTTTGATGTTTGAAAAGTTCTCACGATTCTGCACTGGCAATACATAGTATAGCTGTAATGGAGGTGTCTGACAGCATAATTACTCTTGGAATGGAATTCAGCATTTTGCCTTGATGCCAAAAATAAAACGAAAACAAACAAACACACAAAACCAGCTCCAAGTGGTGTAACTGGTGTAAAAGGTGCTGAGTAAACAATGCAAGCTATAGAAGAACGGTGTTATATACTGGGAAATATGCTTATTCCCTTTCTTGCTGAGAGTTAGATGAGAAGATTGGTACCAGCAAGGAAAGTTAATACATGTTTCCCAAAATTTGGGATTATTCCTTTAAAACTAAACTAAACTTTGCAACTTAAATAAATGTGTCATTTTTACACTGAGCTCGACTGTAATGTATGCATACACTGACCCTCTCTAGAATGCCAGGTGTTTATTCTTCATAACAACATCAATATTTGGCATTAGAGGGTAAGTTCAGACTGATGCAAGACATGGCCACACAAATAGAATTGTATAAAAAAATTCATAGCAGTAAATCAAAGCTGATTACAGAGTCACATAACTTATAAAACCTCTCTGGGAGAAAGAGCATTAAGGGAGCAGTGTTTTGCTGTGAGAAGAAGAAGCCGTGAAATATGACATACCAGAGTCTTCGAGGAACCCGAAGATGATATCTTAGTTTCTAAATATGGCTCAGTTTGACTGTGTGTGTGTGTGTGTGTGTGTGTGTGTGTGTGTGTGTGTGTGTGTGTGTGTGTGTGTGTGTGTGTGTGTGTGTGTGTGTGTGTGTGTGTGTGTGTGTGTTTGTTTGTGTGCATGGTGTCAGGTGAATACCTTGTGTCTCCTAAATGTCTAAATTATGGGAGCCACATTGAAGAAAAACATGCTCGTTTTGTTTGGCCTCATCCAACAGAATTGTATGAGTCCATGGAGTTGAAAAACTGTCTCAACTCATTAAAGAGCATGTAAACTTAATGTTTTGCACTGCGAGTGTGCATACCACAACAGAAAAACACACATTTTGCAACACTGAGCTGCAAAGTCTTTCTCCCCCCCTCCTGCTATGCACTCTTTGGTGTGTTAACTCACCTGACTCGTGAAAAGAGAGGTTTTACTGGCCCAGCTCAGCAGGCAAACTCTGGGCTCTGATTCCAGCCGGCAGTAAAGCACCACATTTCAGACCCTTACTTAACTTGCCTCACACAATGTGCTATTATAGAATTTGCTCTCTTTGGGTTGTATTGCTACAGCACTGGCAGATAACAAAGTGATCCGTCTCATTACTGTCCATATAAGCCCACAGGCCTCGCCGGCACAAAGGAGAGATTGAGTGATAAGGGGAAAGATGTGGCCTGTAGCTGCCCATGAAAGCCCTCACCTTGGCTGCTCTGGCCTCGATGAGGGCAGAGGTGATGTCATCATGGCAAGACACAGGGGTAGACCCCTCTGATAGGTGGGCATGCTGGGACAAAAGAGAGCAGCTGGGACACAAAGGCCCCATTTAATGAGAGTGAGACATGAGGCCAGAGCGGACTCCGTGGGTGGCACATGGTGTCATAGCTGCTGAAAAGAGCAATTAATCATCTGATTCAAGAACTGGGCAAAGGGCTTATTATGTAAGATCAGTTTGGACAGCATCATTGAGGCAAACTGAGCCTTTCTGGGTTACACTTCTATTTGATTACACTGATGCCCCAAAATGTCCTTGATCCCATAATATTGGCTCCAGGGATGCTATATTTATCATGATTGTAAGGTCCAGCAATTGTGCAACATAATATGACACATTTACCCCTCATTAGAGATGAAGGGTCCATTGTGGCAGCCTGACAATCATTAAAACTTCTCCCCTGGCTTGGCTTGTTTACTCTGTGGTAATTACCAGGTGATTGTGTAGCCCATGACCCACATTCAGACAGGTCAGCCAAGACATGGGGGATAATTGACAATATTCAGAGAAGTGCACGTAGAGAAAGAGTGTTAGAGTGGATAGTCATTTGTTCCTGCCTCATTAGACTGTGTTAGAAGACAAGCTGGCTCACAGTATTCTTGCAGCGGAACAATACCCTCTTCCACTGTAAGACCAAAACGTGGGCTCTAGTGTGTAAATGGGTTTGGGAGGGTATATGGCAGCTTCATTTATCCATTTAAGCATTATTATCTTCAGTCGCTGGTAATATGGAAAATAAATGAATAAACTGACTGTGTAATGTATATGTCTTCTGAGGTGAACTCATTTGACCGGATATAGCCTCTGAGGCATTTTTGGACCGCATGGCTCTTCAGCTTCACTCATTTCACCTGTCCAAGTGAGCAGACCAACTTCTCCTGGCAGCACCCCAACCATGACAGAAACAAGTGACTTACTGCCTCCCTTAAACTCTCTCACACACACACATACACACATACAACTTCTGTCCCACATATATAATATATATATATATATATATATATATATATATATTATATATATATATATATATATACACACACTATGTGCCCATCCCACAAGTTAGCCCCCCCCCCACCCCCTTCATTGGCTGTAGCCTCAGGTGAATTTATGAATATGGTTTTGTGGTTTTGCAAATCTGCTTTCTACTTCTGCTATTCAATGTGTTTATTATGTGATTATCTCCACAAAGCAAGACTGGCCTAAAAACAACCAATAAAATCAAATGCTAGACCAACCTGTGGAAAACTAATCGGTGGCATGCCCCCAACATCACTAAGGCCGCCAAACTAAATTGAATTTAGCAGTGCTCTCAAATTTCTGTCACATAAGACACTGTGAGGTCTCGACTATGCGATGTGAATCCAGGTCTGTTTGTTTAAAGGCGTCCACACTAGAAGGTAGACTTCCTGGGTAAAGTTGGGAGCAGAAACCACTCTTTAGTTCCTCAAAACAAAAAGTAAACAACTTGATAAAGCCTAAAACATGAGACTCAAAATTCTGAATGTGATCAGAAGCAACAAGCCTGTAGTGGGATGGTGAATGAGGCTGTTTAAAATGTTTGGGTGTTCGCAGCCAAATGTAACACTTGTTTTTGGTTGCATCATGCACTTTTAAATTGTGAACCAGCTGCTAAAAATGGCACAAAAAAGGCTTACCCACTGCTGTGAATTAGCACCAAAACCTTAAAGTAGCAATATTCAATTTATTTTTCACCAACTCTTCAACTTTGTTTCGTCAGGCTGTTAGGAGTTCCAAGAAGTCCGATTCTGAAGTAGAAATATCCAAACTTGTATTTGTGTCTGTGATTATCCAGTGCCCCTCGGACACATGCTGGACCCTGTAAGACTATGCATTAGTGGGCAATAAAACCCTTTTAGGTAGCTCATTAGAAAAGTGTTTTTTGACATGTCTTGATTGGAGAGCATTGTTTCTATACTGGCGCCTTTGTCTACAGAAAACACCATGGGACTGTTATGGTGAGAATATAACAACCTGAAATGGGAATACCTATTTGTTAAGAATACCTAATTTTATTGTACCGAGGAGGAGTGCATTTAGGATTTTTTTCTTGTTTGGAAAGAACTGTTTTCTGATAGTGGTATAAATAAAGCACATGATATATTTAGAATAGTTGAGGTAAATTAGCCAGCCCATGAATTAGTGGTTGGGTACAGATCAAACCAACATGTCACAGATGCTTGTGAACCTCAGTGCCATGAGGTTACAATTTGATGTTTTGGGATATTTGTTGTTTATGATGTGTTTTCTACGGTTAGAGTTAGTCAGGGTTACAGTTAAGTAATTGACTGCTGTGATAGTGTCTCTTGGAACATGTTGTATTTTTCCATAAGGCCAGCGGCTTAGAGGGGGCTGGGCTGCTACAGGAGATGAAAAGTTCTAGGACCGTCCAACCTTACCAGGAATTCCCAGAATTCCAGTTACTAATTATGACATCCGCGGAGCAGAGGCCCAACAACCAGCCCCACCCCCACACTTGCGTGAAGATATGCACACATTCCAATTACCCCTCTGCTAGCATCATCACAGACAAAAGATGTGAGTGAGTGAGGAGGAAATAGATTAAGAGCCTCAGAGCATAAAGAGGAAGATAAGAAATCAAAAAAGTAGGAAAAGCTGGTCTGTATATCGGAAAATGGCTTTAAGTGGATAGCTCAGTTATGTTATTTCCCTTTCTGTCTCTGCGGCATTTTCAAGGTATGGTGAACATACCTCAGCTTGGCCCAGTTCCTGCAGGTCTTTTGTTAAGTAAAAGGTCTTGTTAAAGGTTAGGAAATACATTACATCCTCTTTTGAGGGTTTAATAGTTTGTACACACTTAGCCAAGCAGCTTTTCTTTGAATAACTTACAGGTTCGTACCTTCCAAAATTAGAACACATGATTGTTAAACGTTTTCTAAACTAGCATAATTGCATTCATCCCACATTGATTGGATGTAACTGGTAGTATGAAATTGTTGGTATACTTTATTAATTGATCTAAATTGAGCGAAGCTCGGCTTATCTCATTTGTCAATATGGTGCACACTGCATGCTGATTAATTAAAAGACCTCCATACGTTTTTGTTAATTAATAGATAAACCTGCAATAACTAATATATTTTGCCACTTGGGGGCAGCAGGAATAAGCTCTAAACACTGAGATATTATCACCTTTTAACCTGATATGGAGGACTTGTTAGCACAATTTCTCTATTTGCACATCCGGCCAACGAATGAAGAAACATAAGCATTCATATGGAGTTGTGGTTCTTGATCCTATAACGTGTCCAGTATTCTGTCTTTTTAGCACTGTTAATGGCAACTACCAACTCTTGAGGGGAATATCTGGCTCATTAGCTGCTAAATGCTCCACTATGTTCACTAGGTAGTCCGTCAGGCAGCCAGTCTGCCAGTTTACAGTCAGATTTAGTACTTTTTTGATAAAAAAAAAAGTGGCAAATTGCGCCCAAGCAGCGAGAGGGAGGCATGCGTTGGGTCTAGAAAACAAAAACAATGAGTTTAAAGATGATGTATTCATAATGCTCTCTAAAGTAAAGGGAGTAGAAGACGCAGGTGATAATTCGCTGTGGATTCATCAATACTAGAGACCCCACAATTGTTAGTAAAAGAATATTGCTAAAAGCAGCTTTAAGAGGAAGAAATATTCAAATTCTTTAAAAAACCTACCCTCTAACTATCAAGCCTCTTGCTCCCACATTTCCTATGAACATCAAGCAGTATAGGGCTGATTAACTTGTCAGCCTGGCTTTACGTACAGCTCCTTCATTTCATGTGCCAGAAGTGCTTTGGGACACAAATTCTCTGGTGAGTCGTGGGAGGCACAAACTGTGCATGGGTGTTTCTGTTTGCTCTGTACATTTTGTTCCTTGGGGAAATCTCGCTGATTAAGTGCTACTATTTTGACAATATGTCAACTCACAGGGAGTGAAGATGAATTTATGGGCTTGGCAGTTCTGTAAACAGCATTGCTGACCAACATGTTCCCAACCTCATCCCAATGCCGTCTGAAAAAAGGGTCAGAAGACTGCATATTTTTGTGTTGCTGTCAGCCTGTAAAACTGTAATGAATCATTTTAATTAAAACCCATGAAGTACTCTCTATTTTTCTTTTTCAATTTATCTCTAAATAAATCTCTGGTTTGAGCATCAGTGAGTGTGCATGAATTCTCTATGACACAAATATACCAATTCCTAAAATGCATATGCTTGTTTCTTTATTTTTAGGATTCAGCTCCTGGCCAGACCACTCTGTGAGTGGCTGTGGGGATAGAGGGCCCTTTATTAGAGATGGCACACAGGGGTCCTTCATAAGGCCCACATGGACACTTTATAACATCTGACATAAGCATATGAGAGTGTGGTTACCAATGCTTGTGGTTGATTCATGGCTGATGGAGTCCAGTCTTTTGGGGTTGCAAGGCTTACTTTTACTCACTTTCTCTCCCCCTCTACACTGCTCCTGGACCAGGAGAAAGAGAATGGGATAAAGAAACAGACGGGGTAAACATAGAAGCAGTAGAGAAAGGGGGAAATCAAAATCTAGTGTTACTGGACCAAAAACACACAGAAGCAGTTGGATAAACACCATAAACTTCATATAAAAGCTCTGAGGGGGCTTTTACAGAAAACCCCCCCAAAAAACCCACTAATCATTGTGAGCCAATGCTATATTAGTCTACACACAAGGTATTGGCGGATTTCATTTATGTGTTATAAAAAGCAATTCCAAAGGGTATGGGGGATTTATGATCTAGTGGTCCTATCGGCACCTTTGTCTAAAATTTGCAGATATAAAACTGCATGTAGCCACCACAAATAGGATTCATATCTCCATTTCTGATCTGACACCTCTATGGCTAAGGTTGGGTTTGGTTCATCCATTTGGGTATGGTTAGGGGAAGATCATGGATTTAGTTGAAACGAGGCTAATTGTCTACAGTTATGATAGCAGCTCTGTGAGAGTAAGCATAGCAGTGCTTTGAGTAAGATGCTAACATCGTCATGACAGCACGCACACAATGACAAGATTAACATGCTGATGTATTGCATCTTAAGTTTTCTAATTGCCATTAAACATAAAATATACAAATATCACCAGAGATTGTAAGGTTCACCCCCTGCGGACATTGAATGTCAAAATTCCATGGCAAACTATCCAAGAGTTTTTGACCCATGGTTCTGCCAGATGATGATTAATGCAAAATGCCTCTGCGGCAAAGAGTGCGAGAATCGACCTGGCCTCCGAATCCATGAGGGCAAAAATAAATGTTTAGTCAAGGAGAAACAGGTGCTACACACAGGATAACTTCTTGGTTAGATGCAGTGGGAGCATGGCCAGGACTCACGACACAGGGCCAGTGCCTCCAGGCAACCTTACCCTGACTCCATGCACTGTAGGTCGGATCAAATGCGCTCCATCAAACAACAGGAGTTAATGGCAGCAGTTTCAAGAGGACATGTGTGGAATCTTACAAACAACAGCCAATGTCCATGCTGACAGACTGCTTCAGGCAGTCACTAAGAAGATGCTTGGTGATAAGCGTGCAGCCACCTCGAATGCTCAGCTGACAAGGTCACCACTTTTCTTCACAACACCTGACAACAGAGCAGGAGCTTGGCCACAACAAAGCCCTGATTAACCCAGCACCCCCTACAACTGAGTTTGACATGAAGGAACCAAGGTGGAAAGAGGTTCAGGCGGTTTTCGAGGCGGCAAAATCAGCCTCTTCCATCCTTGGCAAACTTCCACTGGTTGGCAACTCTTTTCTCAGCCAGATCACCAAGTTGCTGTAGGAGTCTGGGACGGTGTTTGTACAGAGGCTGATGAAGGCTTGGATATACCGTTCTGTCCAGGAGCCTCCGAAATAATTTGTGGTGACACATACAAAAGGGCCACACAGTACAAATACTTCAGGGACCCCAAAGTGGCAGTAACTTGCATTGAGTTCCGCACAGGCAAAAATGGGGGTGCTGCCAGCGAGTTGCAGGTTACAGAGGCAGAGGCACTGTTAAGGCGGGAGGCTCTTGTTTGGACAGTGGTAACAAAGTGTTCAGGCCTAGGCTACTTCCCGAGCTGCTGGATTGGCAAAGACAAAGGAGCGGATCGACAACATCTCATCCAGGAAGACCTTCGCAATTGGGGCAAGAGTAAAATGCCTTATTGCCCTCTTTGTGTTAGGCGAGGGTCTCTTCATCATCTTCTCAGCAGCTGTCCCAGAGACTTGGCCAATGGCCTCTACCCCTGGCCCCATGCCCAGGTGCTCAAGTCAGTTGCAAAAGTGGGCACCACAGCCATTTAGTCCAATAAACGCCTCCCCAGAAGTAAATCTATCCCTATTCTCAAAGCTGGAGATAAGCCCCATTCACTACCGCAGACAAAACCAAGCCTACTTTCCACAGCCCCAAACTGAAGGTGCATCCGGGTGCGTCCAAGAGATTTGTCTTGCAACTTATCTAGTATATGTTAAGATAATTCTTTCAATAACTGAAAAGTCAAAACATCACAGAAGCCAAATGGCTTTATCCCCTGGGGACAATAAATGTCTGTACAAAATTTTAAGACAATCCTTTCTGTTTTTGTTGAGATGTTTAATTCTCATATAGTGCTTGACTCGCATTACTAGCATGGCTAAAAACTTCTTGGCCAAGGTTAGACATAATTTATTATACATATATACAAAACATATTTTGGTTTGGTTTAAAAACATACTATGTGGTTAAGTTTAGGAGAGGATCGTGGTTATGGTAAAAACAATGTTGACAGCTGGTAGTAAAAGGATGATGCAAGAGCAGTTCCTGGTGTCACCCAACCATCCATTCAGACCTCTTCCCTAAGAGCTTTAGTGGTGCTTTAACAACATCACTCTGCTGCCACCTTTGCTTCTGACAGACAACAGTCATAATTCACATGGCCACATGAGGTCCTTCTCAGAAAATTGTTAAGTTTTAAGGCATTTCAACTGGTCTCCAAATTTAGCCAATGTCTTCCAGGTCAGGAATGTAAGATAGCCTGCTACCAGTTTTCAGGCCATGCCTGAGTGTTTGTGTTTGTATCCGTATGTGTGAACATTCCTTGCATGGCCAAGCATCAGAGCTGAGTGCACAGAGGGGGGTCAGTGGAGTGCTTGTAGACCAACTCAGTGAACCCTGGAAGTCATCATTACCTTGTGCTGAAAGATCACAGTGAGAGAGAGAGAGAGCAGCCTGCATTCTGCCGTTTGTGCACACACAGAACACACTTTTATCCAGCTCACAATGCCTGATCTATCCCATAAACCCTTACTTATCCATTGCCTCTTGGTGCATTTTATTGAGTCATGTAATAAATCTGTTCTGTGTGTGGTTGGTTGTATTTCAAAGCATAAATTGAAGTTATTTTCTGTTTCTGAATCATCATTTCTTAACCTTTTGGACAGATTTCAAGTCCCCAAATTCTATGTGTACTAATTCAGTTTTTAAGATCATAGAGGAAGTTCCAAATAGATCAATTGGACATTGTGATACATTCAAAGCTCCTTATATCTTACTTTAAAGCAATGAGTCTCTGTCTGCCTGTCTGCCTGTCTGTCTGTCTGTCTGTCTGTCTGTGTGTTCTTTGTATATCTCACAAACCACTCATCGATCTACTTGAGCACAAGCGTATAGCCAACAGCAACAGCGCCTCTCTGTCATTGCAGATCCAATTGCATAAGTTTTTGCCATTCTTACTTATAACTTTACTGCCGGCAAAATACCAACACTCATTAAATCCATGCTCAACTTTATAATGTGGTTATGTCAAAGCAAGCAACTAATATGCCTATTTGGAAATGAATACCTAAGCATATCTCACTGATGTTGCAGCCAGTAGCCTACTACTTGTGCGAGCTGGGTGTTTTTTTCCCATGTCAGTAAATTTTCAAACTGTGTATTTTACCAATGTTTTTTTCATTTATTATTATTTTATTTTTTTCCCATCTTAGCAATAGAAAGCATATTGTTGAGCCACCTTCTGATACATGGGGACAATGGAGACTTCCAGTTTACTAATATATTTTTTTTTTGCTGCAACCATGCCTGCCTTGAGAGAGTGTTTTTGATGGGAGGGAAAGGCCTTTGTACTGTCAGAGCATCCAAATATTGCCAAATTATTGTCTGGCTGGATGTTTATTTAATATTGTTTGGAAAACCAACTAAATATGACACAATTAATCAATATCTAGAATTGAAAAAAATGTGGCTATTTGGTTTGTTTGTGAACTCGGTAAAACACTCCTGTATAAAATGCCTGACTTGAAGGTAGTGGTAAAAATGTGATTGAGGAAGGTGATATTTTGTTTGGAGCTGAAGGAATAAGGCAAATTTATTTTACTGATCTTTACCTAGTTAATACTAGGTCTCCAATACTCACAGTCCCCTCTATATGCTATAGGGTTGTTTACAGAGACAATTGGCAGTTCAAATATATGTTTTGGATTTTATACAAATTCTTCACGGAATTTCTGAGAATGAAGTTCTGACCAAGTAATTTGGAAGGCTGTGTACCGGGAAATAGCAGCTCTGAAAGAGGGGATCCTGAGACTGACAAGGAACTGATTTTTAACCAGAGTGGGGATACAGCAGACCAGTCATTAGCAGGGGAACCGCATTGCAAGAAAGTCAAAGCCATCACATTTGCAGCACAGTAATAATGCCTAAATACAGGAAGGCCGAGGCAAACGCTGTTTACATTCTTCTGTTAGTGGGCTTAAGATATGCAAGGGGCTTTGTTTGCCCAGACAAAATAGAGGATAGTTGAATCTAGTTGTTTAAAGAAACACAGTGGTAGATAGAAATAAATGTTTTGGAAAAGGTACAGGATCCTTGGAATTGCAACCCATTGGATAGCATTGATGAGGCCAATCATGGAGAGGGGAAGCAACTTCCAGTTCCTGATGTTAGCTTTTAGTTTTCCAAGCATGTCCAAGAAATTTAATTTCAGTAAAAGTTCAGTAAAAGTTTTTTCCAAGGTAGGTAAAGTTGGTGGTAACCAATTGAAATGGTAGATATTTCAAGAATGCATGGCTCAGATCGTTTATCAAAGGCATAAACTCTTGACAGTCTAGTAGGTTGGGAACTGAAACTACTGGGTCCAAAAAAAAATCTTCAGCATATAAATTAACTTTAAGGCTTTCCACATTATCAAATGTTATACCATGGATACTCTGGTGACTCTTAAATTGTATTGCAAGATGTTCTAAAGCAATGACAAAAAGGAGAGAAGAAACAGGGTTGCCCTGCCTTACGCCACATTGCAAATCAAAAGGTATTAGTGAGAACAGACGATTCTGGACTGGAATAAATATATTTTACCACCTCTAAAAAGTTCTCCCGAACCAAAATTGTATCAGTGGCCATTCTATCTGATCAAATGCTTTTTGGGCGCCAAGAGATAAGATGGCAGCTTGTGTGTCCTTTACTTGAACTGAGTACAGTGTATTTAAAAGCAGACAACATTTCAACCTTGTTCGTTTCTTTTATTAAATTCTTTAAAGTTTGGACTGACGCCACAGCAAGAGACAATTTTGTTGAGAGTCTGCCTAAGAACAGATCCAGATAACAATTTAAGTCCCTTCCAATAATGACATTGGAGCTGGAAGCTGGCATCATATCAAAAGCCTTAAGAAAGAAATCAGCATTGTCAATATTTGAGCTATAAATATTAAGCTTTGACCTGAAATCATAAAATGACCTGCCATATGGGTCAGCCTTGCCTTGCGAGTGAAAGGTTCTTGGAAAACCTGAAAAATCCAGTTTGCTCTAAGTCTTTGCTGTTCGTTTGCACTGCTATAAATTTCCTGGAGGAAAATGATGTCTGGCTTTTAACGATTTGAGATTCAAGAATACACAACCTCTTTAATTACATGACCAAGAGTCTTCACATTCCACGAGACCGATGAGAGGTTATTATTAATGCTGCTGTGTGCAATGTTGTCAGATACTCACATAGACCCTGAGATGAAAACAGTCTTGCATCCACCCAAAATAACACAGAACATAATAAAACACGATGCATAAAAACCACACGCTACAGTGTAAAATAACACATTTTAACAAACCCTTGGACATGTTCCACCCACCCACACAGTTCTTCCCCAGACAAAGCACAGATGACCCTCTAAGCCCAGGACTGCTACACGCACGTCTGGTGACTAGCTCCTAGCAGAAAAGTAACTAACTAAAGAAAAGCTACAAGAAGCTAGCTCAACTACCGCTGCCAATCATGGCTGATTGGAGTAAATAAAGCAAAATTATTTACAGTCTAATAAAGTCAAACTGAAATATCTGAACAAAAATCAATGTTTCTGAATGTGAGTAACCCTGACCTGGATGTGTTTTTCCAGGCCAGATTTAATTATTTGGGGCCCTTGGCAATTGCTGCCTTTGTTTTTCTTTTCACCCTTTCTCAAGCTGGAAATGTTTGTATTGGCAGTGGAAGACTAAGTACACAAACTATTTCTTATTTATAACTATTAACTATTAATAGTTAAACTATTAAAACCGCTCAGTAATTGTCCTGCATTCAAATGTTTATTTTAAGGGAAGAGTGCATTGTCAGCACATTGTACTTAATTTACTTAAACAGGCCCTATTATGCTATTTTCCTGGTGCATTTTTTTTTAAATCTCAAGTTACACTTACAATATGTTTACATGCATTAATGCTCATAATACGCCTGTTTTTTCTCATCCTGGCTGTCCTGCAGCACCTCTTCTCACCCTCTCTATGAAATGCTCCATTGTAGCGCTTGCTCCTCCCTCCAGAAAGCAAAGTCTGCCATGATTGGTCAGCTAGCCCGCTCTGTTGTGATTGGTCAACGTTTCACATTTCAAACGGCCAAACTAGCCGGAATGAGTTTTACATCACTTCCGTAACATTATGACCTCATAAAGTTATGGAAGTGAAGGAGAGAATTAAATCGAGCCATTTCAGGCAGCTCAGGAGCAGTGTGTCTGAGGGGGAGGGTAACTCTTTTTAGGTGTGGACTTCAGGTTTTATACTCTGCAGACCTTTTACATGTACAAATATATATATATATATATATATATATATATATATATATATATATATATATATATATATATATATATATATAACACACTAAAGAAGACAGAAAAAGTAGAAAAACATAATAGGGCCACTTTAAAATCTGTTCAAGATGGATCTTCCAATTCCGGCCCAAGTTTCTTAACTTGCCTAACTGCAAAGTCTGCCCCTGGTGTTTTTTTCCCTGGAACCACAATGTATTTCAGCAGGGTTTCTGACCATGCATAGCCACGACTTGGTTGTGTCATGGCGGGTCTAAAGCTCAGGACCCAAGAATGCAAAGTTTCAACTGTGAAGTTGTTTGTATGAGTGGTCCCGAGAAAGCAGCAAGCAGAAACCCCACAGAGGAAGCATTTGTCTGAATGGTCCCTACACTCCTTTAATCTAAGTATATTGAACATTCCCGTACAAGTTTGACAAATCTCCTGTGATCCTGTTTGCATATTAGGCAACCGCAAATAGCATCGTGACCCCAAGGTTGACAGCTCTGGTGTAAACTTTTTAAGCCCTGCTGCTCTTGTGCAACAAGTTGAAATAAACTGGACCCCTAAGTACTTGTTGCAATGTTGATGTCTTCCTTCAGTGTGGACCTCTTGTTTGGCTCTGAACTCTCTATCAAGGGAGACCACATTGCAGAGGGAGACATTTTTAAGGTCCAGGGAGCCTCAGCGTAGCGAGGTGTAGCTTAGTTTTCATGACATTGCGATGGTGGGCGCCACTCATCTTCATGGTTGCGGATTTCAACCCCCAATCTGCTGATTACGCTGTCTTGGCCATCCTAGCATGCGTAGTCATACCTGTGGGTTGGATGGGAGTTGCAGACAGCTAGTGAATAGAAGTTGAGCGTTTATGGTGTGAGAAGCAGCCCCGGGGTCTAAACATGGTCTTAGTGGAGTCTGTCACGGTAGGTTTGATGAGAGAGGCAGACAATGGCTCCTCTGGTGCGTCTGTGGTTATAAGCGTCTGTGGTTGGAGCCGATCTAGGTTTTGGTAGCACATGATTTGAGTTAGCTTGAACCTATATGTCATTCGGCTAATCCTTTTGTTTAACAGCTAGCCTGCCTATATGTGTTGCTGTTAGATTAAGCTGTTAACCCAAAGCCAGGCTTCTTTGTGAGACCTTGATGAAGTTGCCGTTTGGGCTCTTTGCTCTGTTGGTTTGGGTTAGAGGGAGTTGGCCTGAGGAGCTGAGGATGTAGCAGACATGCACGGCGGTGGGAAGTATGTGGTAATTATTGTGTTCAGGACTGCCATCTGTCAACTCTCCCCTTTTAGATATTTACTGGACCCGCATTCCTACTGCTGGGTTGGTGGATGGGATGCACTTTGTACTGTGTGTGTGTGTGTGTGTGTGTGTGTGTGTGTGTGTGTGTGTGTGTGTGTGTGTGTGTGTGTGTGTGTGTGTGTGTGTGTGTGTGATAAATGCATGCATGCAGTATGCAAAATTATGCATATGGTGTGTACACCAGATTTTATGCCCCAGGCCATCTTCCATAATAATATCTTATTGCGCCCCCCCCCCTTCATATTTTCCCATGGTTTATATCTCCTCTACAGATTCAGTTTGTCTTTTTGAGTTATTTACATTTTTCATAGACTCAGTTATTCATTGAATATACAAATATTACTTGGTCTGTTTATGTGTGTGTATGTTAGATTCCAAACATACTCCACGTAATGATGTGCAAGGAATTAGATGCATTAGTTGTGTCTGTTTGATGACAGATTACTTTTTGCATTTTTGGTTTGTATAGTAAGTTGCAGTCTGTCCAAGAAAAACAAATAGAAAAAACTCTGTGAGGTTGAGTTTGTCTTCACTGTTGGTTTTAAGTGTACCTGTCATGGTGTGAGAGCTCTTGGTAATAGAAATCTGTCGAGAGCTTATACATGGGCACGTGGGTTCTTTGTTTGTTCTCTATAACTGGTAGAAATCTATAAAAATTTTGTGTTAGAACTGATTTTATTCTGTCCAGTATGGGCAATCAACTATAGTAAAAACAAAACAAGCTGACCAGGATTCTTAAGACAGCAGGGAAGATATTGGTTGCCAATAAAAGCCATCAGATGACCTCTACTGCACAGCTGTGCACAGGAAGGTCCTGGTAATCATCAATGACAAAATACATCCCATCCACCCTCGGTTTGAGTTGCTGCCCTACAGACGACACTATAGAATAGTCCCGGCAATAATAACCCAAATGCAATTACCTGGTCAACAGACTCAATAAAGTTAAATATGAGAGTGTAGGCTTTACACCATGTGTATGAATGTGATGACTGTTGCATAATTTAAAGATATTTGTTCTATTAATGTGATGTTTTTATCTTGTGGACATATTTTGTGTTTCTATTTTCCTGAGTGTGACAAAAACAATTTTCCTGGCTCAGCTGGACAGTTTGGTCTGTACTATTCTATTTAACTCTGCAGGGAATGATAAATAAATGAATACAGATTAATAAGGACGTGTGTTTGCCGTTTCTCTTTTCTGGTGTTTCTGGTTTCAGAAGGGAGCAGCTTTAGTTGAACCAAGAGCTTGAGAAGCCTGTGAAACCCTTAAGATGTAAATGAAAATAATGCACCAGAGACACATAAGGGACGAGAATAAAAGGCAGACAGGGAAGAGCTGGAGCTGATGCAAGACAGGCACCCATGAGGCCAGTTTTAGCAAACTTTTCTGGTATACTGGTGATATATGTTCATGACTAACTACATTGGTCTGAGATGGTTTCTTTGAGCTCCACACAGGTCTGCCTACCATCCCCTCGTAGGCTGAGACGCACAGTGATGTCAGGGGAACGACTTGTGTCTGAGAGCTGCTCTTGGCAACAGGCCAGACAGTATGGTCAGTAAACACGGCACGGGTCCCCTGTAGCGTGCTTAATGTTTGAAGTATATACAGCAGGCAACTTGCAAGCAGTGGTCTTGGCTGGCATGGTGGGACCCTTGAAAGAGTCTGTGTTGTTATAGGAAGGGTCCCAAGCCACGGCATTAGCTCTTATTCCCCACAGCCACTCATGACAAACCAGGAGGCTTCAGATGCGGCTTTTCCACACTCACAAGAGCAGAGTGGTTCAGACTAATATTTTATAGACCGGTAAAAACAGAACCATAAACACAGGCTTCACTGAGTTACACATGGGGGTCTTGTCCTGTAAACCAACCTTTCAAAGAGGCAATGATTTTTGTGTTTGTGTATGCAGCCGTTAAAATTCTGTCATCGTGATGCTGAGTGTTTAACCCCCACCTGTAAAATTAAAAGTGTTTGATTCTCTCTAGGTGAACTCAGAAATTCCTAAAACCTGGCAGTAGGTTCTGCATGTCCATTTCTGTCAGCCTGGCTGAAGTCTCCTAAGCACCGTGTCAGCGACGACTTTACTGACATTGCAGCAACAACATAATTCCTTGAAGGTCTGGTTTTCTCATGGCAATAAACTTTATATGTTGGCTGTATCTCCCACTATGGCCCCACTTTCAAAATCACACTTTCCTAAATCAAAAATTCCAATTAAAGAAAATTCTTGGAAATGCTTTATGGTGGTGTGTTGCAAGAATATGTTGTTCCTAGAAAACTGAGTGCTGAATCTTAGGAACGCATCTCAAAACCAACATGTGGGCCAAATGGTTTCCACGAAAGCCAAATTTGGAAACAGACTGACACCAAGACCTTTTGGAGTATCAATAGAGAGCATTATAGTGGGTTATGGCATTGTGAGACGCACAAGGGAAGGAGGAGGAGGAGGGTGTCTTTAAATGATTGTATTGCTCATGATTCAAGTGCTGAGATGATTGATCCTGATTGAGCTAGCAGTCTCCCTCAGCAACCTTAATGGACTAGGTGTTGGGCACTGAGGCCAGCATTGTTATGTGGTTTGTGGCACACGAAGCCAAGCATGAGAGCCACCACACAGGAACAGAGATAAATGCAGTGAGTGCCTGAGGTTTCCAACGTGGCTGTGTTATATGAGTAAATGATTAATTTGCATAGTTGGACCCTGTCTCTTGTCCGCAACAGCACACTCCAAGGCCACACAGCTGGTAACAATTTGCATGCCCCCGCCACATCGTGATCCAACTGCATGTGTAGGAATCATGGCTTATCGCGGCAGTAATTCACTCCTTCCTCTCATGCCAAGGCTATTCTTGGCCTTTCTGCCTCTTTATTTTTAGTCACGGCTGCTTCTCTGGGTCATTGAAGTGGTCTTGATTTGGTGCGTCAGCTCAAAGCAATGTACTCTGGGTACTAAACTGTCATGAATCACCTTTGGGATGCATGCTAGAGTGCAGTCACAACCTCTCTAACCGACACAAAAACTGCTTTGTGTGGCTTTGTTTCTCTTAAAGGCTACAGATGTTACCACTCACCCAGATGAGGTGGGACCAAGGATGCATCTGTGTTTTGTGTTTTTAGCTCTTTTGTATGACTGTTAAGGTTTGAGTGCGTGAGTGCATTGCCTCTACCCCTCAGTTCATCAGGTTTAAATGGTATCTTGTACAACATAATCTGGGCCCCATTAAAGCTTTGGTAAATGAGAACAAATAAAAATAGACTGGAGAGTCTCTGATAAATCTTAATTTGAGTATGTCTTCGTTAACAACATCGAAGTAACTCATGGAACATGTGCTCTGGCGACAGATCCTGAGGTGACCTTGCAGAAGGACGGATGGTTCCTCATTTGAAGACCTCATTCACCTTTCGGCGGGAAATTAACTTGTCTCCCCATCCTCTGTGTCTTGGCTCAGCCCCGGGTCCATGGGTGGACTGAGAGCAACAGAGAACATGGAGTGCATCCCAGATTAACATAATGGATTTAATTGATCAAATACAGTTCAGTCAGGGGACAGACCTTGAATGGCTCACTCCTTTTCTGTTTGTTACTCACTGAGGTCCAAGATTACCTCACTCCATTCATCGCTTCGTACCTGAATCAGAGCTCTCAGATCACATCAGATAGTACTGACAGCTCCCTTTGTCTCTTTCTGTTTCCTTTTCTTTGTTTAGCTCTCTTATTACTGTTGGGGTCAATGAAAGCCAACGGGAGATGGACCGTTTGCTCCATGTCTCGAGATGAATGTATTTTCGTCATTTCTAAAGATATTAAAGGACTAGTTTGGTATTTTGAGGAATTGACTTGTGTGCTCTCTCACTGAGAGTACATGTAAATGAGAAGATTAATAGCACTTTCTAATGTCTGTATGCTCAATATGAAAATACAGCCAGGACACGGCTAGCATGGTGTAGAAGTAAAGTGCTCGCTTGACAAAGAGTCTATCCACCATTATGGAAACTGACTTAAGCAAAACATTTCAGGATAAACTTTAGTCTTGTCATTGGTTACAATAATGAGCAGCAAATAGGAAAGATATTCTATAACATGGCTATTAGGAGTCAGATGTTGACTCCTAATAGCTCAGCAAAACCGTGCGCACAGAAAAACCATGCCAATATGAGGTGTGCTGGTAGCTAAAGACCCCCCTAAGCAGTACACCCCACCTGAGGTTCTGTGAATTTTGGGCATTAACATCATTCATGGTTGTTACATGGTTGGAGCTTTTTAACCAATATGGCCTCCGATTAGTTTACCCCTATAGATGTTCAGAATGCTCCCGTTATGGCAGCTAGCAGTCCAGTTGTGTCACAGGTGAAGATCCAGTCTCCTAGTTCACAGGCAGGCCTTGCTATAATGCAAGGTAGGAGACCGGTTTACACACTAGTCAGCAGGTCCGCTCAGTTTGAGTGCTCCAGTGCAGTCTTATTAGAGCCATTGACCAGGGACAATCATCCACCTGAAGGGTTGTTATTGCTTTCTGCCCTTATTTGTGTTGCTGTGGGCATAGCCTACTTATTGATTGTTAATGTGGGTGTTTAAGCATTCATGCTTTATCCCATCTGCCCACTCAGGCTTTTAACAAAGGCAAAGCTAGTTAGCCTACCAACAGGGGTTGATGAGGTCGGGGATGAATCAGGAAAAGTCAATATAATAGTTAAATCCCAAGCAGGGAAGGTTGGCATAGTACAGTGGCAGATTAAAGCCGTTTTCTTATCAGCTCTCCCTGAGGCAGAGCAAAGCCAGTTTGAGCACTAATTTGGAAACATGAGTTGTTCTCGGCATTTGAAGGTGACCTTGGGTGTACTATCCTTCTGTCACATTACATTCCCCTAATGGGTAGGTAAAGGTATCGGCACATTCCTCCCTTCGACTATGATGCGATCAGAGCCCACAAACACCAGCTGATAGAGACCAAGGTTATCAGGGAGAGAGTAGCCACTACTCCTACACCATTTTCCGGGTTAGGAAGAAAGAAGGCAGTTTAACCCGAGACCAGGAAGGATGCCAATCCTCTCCCCAGAGAAGAGGAGTCCTTGGGTGTGCTCTCTGGAGTCAATAGTTCTCCATAATGTACTTTGTTAGCCTCTATAACCAGGTAGAAGTAGCGAACAAAGACAAGCCAAAGACTGCCTTTTAGGTTGTGTAAAACACCAGCTTCATTCCAATGCCTCCAGTGCTTGGCATTGCCAATCACTACTGTCATACCTAGATAACATAATTTCCTTTTCTTCCATGGTAGACGAGCATTGAGCCAACTAGATCTTGTGCTCAGCCAGTGGCACATGGTCAAGCTGGAAAAGTGCTCCTTTAACACATGGTCTGAGGTACTGATCTGTACAGTTGCCAACCGGCCTCACCCAACAAACATCTCTGAGCTCAGATCCATTTTAGGCTTCGACAGTTATTACAGCTGCTTTGTGAATGGGTTTTCTAAATTGCCTACACCACTGCATGGTCTGGTGGCTGAACTCTCTGGAGTAAAGACTCTTAAAGGCTGCAGCACGTTGCTGGAGGAGGCCTGGTTGGAGAGCTGCAAGAGGAGCTTCCAAGAGCTAAAGGCCCGGGTAGTAAGGACAACGATATTGGGTATTGCTAACTTCTGCCTCCCTTTCATCCTCAAGGTTGATGAGAGTTACAGCGTTTTGGGCTCAGTCCCGTCTCAAAAGCATGATGGTAAAGTGAGGCCAGTCACAGCTTCATGAAAAAAAGAGTTCCTCAACACGAAGTGGGCAATGACTGAAAAGTCCATGGAGCAGCCAAAAATGTGTGGATTAGATTGATAATAACTCTTCAAGTCACTTAAATACTGCAACGTTGGGGGCTACTGAGCAGCTCTGGGTTTCTGAAATGTCTTCGTTTGATTATATGGTCCGGTACTACAGGCCGCACCAACAAGACCACAGAGGCTTTGTCAAGGCCATTGGTGGTAGGAGTCTCTCTAAAAATATGGACCAAACCCTGTCAGGAGCAGCCTTTCCTGTAACCCTAAAGCTAGTCACCAGAGAGGGTAAGCTTAACATTCTGTACGCTCCGATGCAATTGTTCTGTTCTATCGTCTCACACCTCTGCTTGCCTGCAGGCACTTCAGCAAGCTGATCCGGATATTGGTACCTTCCATCACTCAGAAAATGCCAAACCAGGATTCACACCATAGCTCATAGGAATGATCTGTATGAGCAAGATTCCCTGTTTGTCAGTAATGGTTGATTTAATACATATTTGAATAACTGTGACCAACAATGAAGTGTGTCTTTGTGTCTCCAAAGAGCAAAGATGGATGCCTGGATGGAATTGTATTAATATAAGCTGCTCTCTCTTATTTAAAGTCTTATTGTATTTTAATATTGTTGAGTTTGTTTTTTGTGTGTTGCTTTTAGGTTTTATCTTCATTTTTGGAGACTATTCATTTAAGAAATATTACTTCCAGTGTAAATATATTCTTATAATTGTGGTAAGCTAACGCTGTTTAAGTGCAGGTGTGTGTAGAGTAGTGTTGGAGTTTGATTTAATCATAATCATAATCACTATCGATTATCTAATGTTTGAATATAACTAAATGTTTGAAACTTATACTGTATTTATAGGGCATCTGCATACTGAAATGGGTGTGAATATAGAGTGATTTGCATGGTTTAAGATATAAACTGTTTAGTAAGTAAGACTAAGAGCTGTTGAAAAACACACACACACACACACACACACACACACACACACACACACACACACACACACACACACACACACACACACACACACACACACACACACACACACACACACACACAGACATCAGCATACATGCAGGAAAGAGTAAAGCTGGGTGAACACAGACACACACAAATTACGACATGCAGAAAAAAGATATGGCCTAAACTCACACAGCCTATGAGAATGACTACATGAAATACAAAGTTCAGCCTTTATGAAATGACAACATGCAAGAGAATAATAGGCATAGAAAAGTTCAAGTTTCGGTCAGGGACTTTCCAAACCAATTAAAAAAGATAGATTGCACGCACAGACAACTGGATGATAAGATAGCTCAGTGCACCTGCAGATCAAAGAACTGTGACACTATATAAGATCATGAAGGACAAAGCAAATGAGTTCGCCTCTGCAGAGCCAACTCAGGTTTTATTTCTTTGCTTAAAGAATAAACTCTTTTGCATCGAACTCTGTCTGACTGTTTCCACTGTTTTCTTCAAACTTCATCGAGACTCCAATAGGTATTTAATACAGAATAAGTAAAAGAGTTGGAGCAGTAATTCGGGCTTCATCAACTGGCCCAGTCCGAACTTCTGTTACCCGACAGTAGCAAGTGGCTCTTTTTCTCATCTTTGCATCCACTTACCCTAAGTGTGTTTGATTTTTTGTTTAATTTATTGCAACATTGTGTGAACCCTTATGCGACTTGACTCAGGTGCCTCCCCAGTATAACATGCTTTAGCCACTATTCAGGTCTATTTTTAAAATATTAAAGATTGTTTTTGATCTGTTTTAGTTATTCATAGTTGTTTTATTTCGCAATCAGTCTTTTAAAACATTTATTTTGACCCAAGATGTGTTTTCATACTTTTATTGAATTGATATAAATAATATTTTTATTTCTGAATCCACATCTTTTTACTTGCCTGTGATTGAGGGAATCCATGCTTTTTTTTTGATTGAGAAGTGGCTTCAAATAAGAATTTGAGTGTTAACTAAAAGTTATGGTTGTATTCTTTCCCAAGATTACTACATTTGACCTGTAATAAAACCTAGCCGGGGCCTCATCTGGCTCAGTTTCATTAGCTTAACATAAACACAGACTTTTTCTGCATTTCTGAAGAGATAAATCAGAACACAGATTGAGTTTAGAGAGGAAGAGTAAACTGTTATTTATGACTGCTGCATCGGGGAGGGTTACAAGTGTCCAAAAGGTCAAAGTGAGGTAACACATCAAAATATTTACTAACTACACAGCCATGGTTGGGCGGAGAAAATTAAGAAGCTTTGAGAATTTTGGTTCAAGGGGAAACCCGCACAGTATATAAAAGATTCCAAGCGTTTTCCTCGTCAAGATTCCATTTCAACTAATGTCCGTGCAACTGTCCTTGTGGAAAGTACAATCAAGGCTTCAGCGGAATGAATGGCAAAGCAGAGATAATGACCAATTCTCATACAGCAGCCAATGAGTGAGGGAGATACACTGGTTGAGAAATGAGAGGAAACATGAGGGATGAACTGATTTAACGTCTAATGTCCTCCTGCTTACTAGCTCATGACCTATGTTTCCTCATTAAAATATCTCCACAGGATAAACCTTGTCCTCAGCTTGCGGAGCAACTACAACCTTTTGAAGGCTAAATGTCAGCTAACCCTAACCCTAAATATAAACAGTGGAGGCAGTGGAGTTGCACTGAAGCCCATCGGGTGGGGGAGGGGCCTCCAATCCCAAGGGAAATTAAATAAGAGTATTTCCCAAAATGTTAAACTGTTTCTTTACCATAACTAAAGCCAAATAGTGCAGCCTAGTATCCATGGCAGTTTGTAAAATAGTCACAAAAGACAATCAATTGTTTTTTCATGTCACACAGCACAAAAACAATGCCAATGGAAGTCAGTTAGGCTCATTTTTCATGTTGGACACACAAATCAAATGCATCCACTTGTCTATGCAACGGTCAGAGTAGTGATGTTAAATCTCAACAAAGACCAGTTAAGGTGGGCGGGAAGGTAAGTTGGATCAACCACAAAACTGGTGGTCGACACCGCATGTCCCAAAGTGTTGTTGTGAGTGACAATTTTCCTAAACATAACATTCTTTTTGTTGACTATACCTAAATGTACGTAGTTATTTAAGCCCAAATTAAATGATTTTCAATAAACCCAACTTTTCTAGCATAATTTTGTCCCAAAATAGAAGCTGAGCTTTGAGACACAAAAGGAATGTACAATTTGTGTCACTGAGCTCCAGACCAATAGATTGTGACGATTTCATAAACTGCGGTGAGGCTGTGTTGTATTATAAGATATCATACTCTTTATTATGCCTAATTAAAAATGTTTAGCTGTCCCAAGCTCATCTTCCACAAAACTATCACAGAAAAAAAGGAAAAATTCAAAATAAATTATAGTTAACTAATGTATGTAAACTTGTCACAAACACTCTCAAAACACTGTGCGTGCACGTAAAAAGGTGCACAAAAAGCTCTAAACCCCTGGTAGTCAGCTGCCGGCGCTAATGGAAACCTGATCAAAAAAGCTACACTGCTCTCTGGCT
Organism: Anoplopoma fimbria; assembly: GCF_027596085.1. Lineage (NCBI taxonomy): Eukaryota > Metazoa > Chordata > Actinopteri > Perciformes > Anoplopomatidae > Anoplopoma > Anoplopoma fimbria. The sequence continues at coordinate 8,642,087 of NC_072452.1, read as the reverse complement.
GCGTCACTATGTTTTATAGGGCCAAACCAACAAAACAGATATTTGTAAATCATGTTATTTTTATGACTGGTTAAATGAACGAGAACAAGATAAAATGCTTTTTATATTTGAAGTTTGGGGGGAATTGAGGACACTTTGCGTTGGTGGGGCAGGCTGAGCATTTCCTATGCCTGGAGCCAGCCTTGATGGGACCTCTACCGACAGTGACCTTCACCCGGCACATTTCCTCAATGGCGGGTCGGCGCAACCAGCTCTAGCTTGACTTGCAAAGGCAAGTAGTGAAGGTTTCTCGCGACTTGGAAATAACACAAAATTGTTTACAATAGCACAAAGTTCTCCATTGATCCAGCCTCCTAATTTTGCTCTCAAAGTGCACCAGACTGATGCATTTAACTTTAACCCCCCCACATATTTGATGCCCTAGCGCTGCCAATGCCCAAAGACAACCTCAAACAGACAGAAGCCAAATTACAACCTAATTTGGGTCTTAAATCATTACACCTGTGTGTGACTGGCTTGGGCCTCTCTAGTCATTAATGTATGTGAGTGTGTGTGTGTTTGAAGAGTTGTATGCTGCCAACACTGTACGGCCAAGCACAACACTGGCATGGTAGCTAAATGGCCATAACGAGGGCCTGGCAGCAGCATTCGGGAGGAGAACGCCAAGCTGAGGCAGCAAGAATCAAGTCTATGCAAAAAAAAAAAAAGGTCACTCCCTCACCTCTGCCCCATACACTCCACACTACCACACAGGCTGGACAGACAAATCAGCATCTCAGTCTAGTAGCCACAAACACACCAATGCATTCATTAAGGTACCACTACAGCAACTGGTGATATCCAATGACACTAGTTTCATGCTCATAACATTCACTGTAGTCTAATCTTTCAAGAAAGAAATATGCGGTGGTAGAAGCATCTACTACAGACAGCTACACGTAAATTAGGAGAAGCAGCGGTCCCAGACGAACTGCTGGCTTTGGCATCTCACAGGGCTCTGGCACCGATCATCATATCATATCGCAGACAGTTAGCATTATTCAAACTGAGGCACTGAAATCCTTCCTGTGTGTCATTATGGCATCTGTACATTTCTTCTGGTTGCACCATAACTATTTAACAGTTTTCTGGGAAAGAGAAGCACTGATAGATATTATTTGTCAAATCCAGGTTTTCCACCATTCATCACGGGGGCAGTGGTAATTGTGGAGGTTACAGCCTATGGAACATTCCTCTTGGGGAGGAATGATGGGGGTGGATAGATTCAGTATCTCTCCTGCGCCTGACAGGGCCTTTGAACCGTCCTCCATTAAAGCATGTGTTCTGATGAGTGATTCAGTGTGCCTATATTGGGCAGGAACTCGAAACAGTGACATGAAAACGCAGTTGGCTGCAGCTTCACAAATCCCACATCAGGCCCAGAGAAACCATAATCACCACTTTCGTTTTTCAGCCTTGTTTATTTCGGAGGCTGGGGTTACAATTAAGACCATGTGCCTTGCAATTACTGCGTTAAAAATAATAAAACAATTTCGGCCTACCTAAAATACCTGCATTTTGTGTAATGATTCAGGGCGTGCAAATTGAAATTGCACTGTTTGGACATTGTCAGGGAGCTGTGCGAAGCTGCCAGAGTGATAGAACTATGTTTATCTGGATGTTTGTCTTCTTCTGGATTGCTAGCACTATGTCAGAATGCAGCCAAACCCCGGTCACAATTTCTGCCTGACCTTCATCGGATAATTTTAGCTGTGTGGATGTATAATGTCATGATTTACTGCAAGGATTAGCTTTTCAACAGCCACAACGTAGCTGAGAAATGTCTCCCGAGGGCCAGTAAGTAAATTCCCCTGTCACTATCACCCCCCCGTCCCCACCACCCGCCCACAAGCTCCCCACCTCACCACTTACCCTAATTTTCCCAATAAAGTCACACAGCTCAGTTGATCTCTCCCCTCAGGCCAGCATCTAGCCAGGGACGCACACAACTCTCTGAGGGGCAGCTTGTTTCAAAGAAATACCTGGCCCTAACTCACAAACACACACACATACTAAAGGCTACATTAAAATATAGGCTGTATAAGAACTGGAGGCCTATTACAAGCTAAAGTCAACTAAAGTCTTTTCAGTGCGGTAACAGACACAATTTCCAACATGCACTTTCTCCTCCCCCATCGCTGTATGCGGCCCGGCAAGCGGAACGGAAAACAATTTTTGACCACAGTGCAAATGTTTTTTTTGTAAGTCTAAAGCTGACAAATATGGATTGAAGCATCATATTTCATTAGAAAAAACATGTTTGTCATTTGGGAAATTATTACATCTATTTTTTCAATACATTTTAATGTCTGGACATGAGAACATTCTGGGTTTTCTGGAAATACTTGGATCACACAAATAGGAAACATTCCAGCAGTACAGACAACTTTATCTTCACTTCACCTACATGTCCTCTGCTGTGTGTGAAGAGCCACTCTGCGAATGGTTATGGTGTACTGCTGAAGAATGAATGTAGGGAAAACAGTGATTAGTGTAGCCTGATATTGATCTACAACTGTGCAGAAGGGTTTAAACAAAATGAATAGAAAACAACAGTGCAGCACTCAACTGTTGATTTTGATTCGGGTCAGTCAGGGCCCAATCGCGTTCGGGCAGAGAACCAAAGCTCTAAATTGCACCTCACATGATGATAGCCCAAAAATACTTTCCTTCCGTAAACTCACAAAGGGGGCAACACAACAAGAGCAGAACACAGCATTGGCATCAAACAATTATTTGCAAAATTACCATTCATTTTGATTCATGATTATGACAACGGACTTATGCAAGTCTAATATTCTCCCCTTTAGCTCTGCATTTGGTCTTTACTTAGTCCTGAGTGAAATATTTGGCTCTTAAGCTGCTAAATTCTCCACTATGTTCACCTCAGCTGGTTATTAACTTGGTCTGTCAGCCGTTTGGATCAGGGCAGGTACTGTACAGTGGGTCTATTAAATCATTTTTACAGAAAACATCTGCATGCTGAGACAGAAAACATGGGTTGATGAGAGTCTTGAGAGTTAATCAAACCTGCAGAGTCAATACGAGCCAACCATATTTGCTGAGAATATTATGATCAATGGCATTATGTCCATTTGTGCACAAAGATGTTTATCTTTTTATTCATAAAAATCTTTACAGCCCTTGTGACTAAACTTTATTTCCAGGTTTTCCTACAGTCACAGCACCTTTATCTCCCCCCTCCCTTATATTACACTCACACGTCAACACAAACTGTATCCATCAACCTTTTCCCTACAACGTATTTTCCCTACAGCTCCTCTGTTATCTATTTTAAGCCTAAATCCATCCACTCTCGTAACACTTGTAAGACATTTGGCACTGGTGAGTACCACAGCATGTGTTTATGCGAGATCGGCACGGATACGGATGTACGCGTTTCATGTTTTTGATCCAGTTGTTGTGGAATCTTGTTCAGCCTGTGACACATGTGCTGTTAAGATGAGAAATAGCGAGCCCATAAAAGTTGTGCGTCATATCCCACGCAGTGCAGGCCATATAGGCTCGAGGTCTGGCAGTGCCGTGCGGGGGAGAGCTCGCAGTGCACGGAAAGCTCATGTCTCACACCAAGCTCTGTGCTGCAGGCCCACATGCACTAATTAGACCTGATACACAGCCTGATGTGTGCTGATTGAAAGCAGGCTCATCTAACTCAGGACAGGGTCCTGTTGCACTGCTGTGGGACGCCGGAGGGTGTCATTTTGTTTCCAGGCGCTTGTCTAAGGTCAGTCTCATGGTCTCCAGACAAATTTCTTTGGCAGTGATTTAGAGGGTAAACTGATGCGGATCTAGGGATATTGTGCACCAAGTTATTGATGGTGTAGGAGGATGTGGTGGTTTGTGCTCTCACAGGGCTCTGCAGCTCACAACCAGCTGTCCATGTGGCGACAGCTTCAGCTTCACACAGAAATGAATGGCATGCACCAGGCAGCACAGGCCGTGGCACCGTGCCAGCCATGCCAGGCTCTCCCTCGGTGCCTCTTGCAGCATGCGCCCTGTGTTGGATGTGCAAAGCTATAGTGTCTTGCTTGAGGAATGATAACAGAGAAACTCTAAGCCATCAACTCTTGGATTCTGTGTCTATTTCTTTTGTCATACAGTTTTTATCTCACCTGAGCGATAAGTACATGCATGAACGGTCTGAGTTACGTGCTCTATTTTCCAGGCTTCACTCTTTACTGTCCTCTCTGCCATACTCTCTTATAAAGTGTGCCAGCGGAGAGGTATTTAGATGGCAGGACAATTACCCAAACTGCTGTTTTCACTGGAACTGCAATCAAACATCTGGAAGACTCAGCCATCCACAATCAGGCATTTCGCCAAAGCTTTACTATTTTCTATTGAGACAGTTTATGTAGGCCTATTCATTGTTGTCCAGCAGATTCTCTGTTTGGATGTGGATTCCAGGAGAATGCTCTCCAGCAGCTTCACTTCAGTTACATATGTAAAAAAGAAAATACTGGGACAGTTGAGCGGCTCAGACCAATAGCATAGAGAGAACAGCTACCCTTGTGATTGTACAGCTGGATTGCAATTACAGAGTAATCACAGATTAAGAAAACATGACTTGTGTCAATGAAATAATGGCAGCCCATTGACAAATGCGCCTTTAGCAGCCCAACAGCTGGTGAAGGACCAAATGTTGGGTTTAACAGCATGCCAGCTTGAAAAGAACACAGCAAGCTCACTGGGTTCATTTTTCCAACATTTGTCTTTGTAATGGACCAAAATTTCTCTTTGGGTTGAGGACGGAGCTTAAACAAATTGTGTTCCAGTAACTTTCTCAATGAACCAGAGGTGATTTGACTTTCCTTCAACTCACACACTATTAGTCAAAATATCACATTCTTCTTCTAGGACCGAATGTACAATCGCTGAGTGTCCAGCAGAGTGGTTGACTTGGCTGATGGTGGTCACAACTTAATAATAGACCGTGGTTTTAATTGCTAATCATGCACAAGCTTATACTGGCACAACCGATTCCCAAGCAGACACGGCAGTAAATGTGTGTGAATACTACACAGGTGGGACAGCCAGCCACCCTGTGGCAGTCCAAGCTGCGTTCAATGAACTACTAAAACACATACGTGCATACAATACTTTTACCAACATACAGTATATAACAATCGATAACATCAGCTTTTGGTAATTGTACTCTTTAGCTCTGTTGGAGGTGTGTTGATGTTTAAGGTTAAACCAGCCTTTACTAAAAACAGGGGCCCTGGCTCCGTCCAAAAGTAACCAAACCTGACTATCGGCACATCTAAAGGTAACTAATTAACACTATATCTAGATTTTTATTCATCCATACAAAAAATTGAAGTGTAAAAAACGAGTTGGGGTTTTACAGGCGTTATGAGCAGTGCTATTTCTTGACTTGGTGCAGTGAGCCACCAACTCGTTTTTTAACTTTGTTTATGTAGGGATTAAACAAATGAGGTGTAAAGTGTTTGAGAGCTTTAGAGGCGCTGGTTGGCAGATTTTATCATTTTGGGACAGAGCTATTTCAATTGTGCATTGCATTGTGGGACAAGAGCGTCCGTTAGTACTTTTCTAGGAGCAAATTTATACATTGTGTGGTTTCAACTGCATTTTTCTTGTAATCTGTCATACAGAAATACAGAAAAAAAACATATAGCACACAGAATACACATCCCAGCCCTTTTTCTGCAGACACAGTAAACGTCTCCAACACAAATTATGTTTTCATCTCATTATCTCTGCACTTCAAAATAAAATGATTTTGTACGGAATGACACATGTATGAGCCAACTTAGAGACACATGTCTGGTGTCAGAATGTGCTGATTCAGCTATTCTTCATCATACTGTGTTTGAAAGAGAGCAGGCACTGTTACTGACAGAGGATAAATGCGGGAGAGATGTATGATGGGGGACGTTGGTTGGTCCTGTGATTTATAACTACCAGTTGGATCTGCTCACAGCGGCAATGATTCACTTATACAAGTCTTTTCAGTAGCGTCAGCTGAAGCCAACAGTAATGATGAGCTACAGTATGCCGACCACATGGTGGATGCTGCCTCCTCAGACCTCAGACTGTCTGTACAGAGATACACCTTGCTGTTTCAGTGGTTGGGAGTACAGGAGTGTGCCAAAAAGCATTTAGCCGTTTCCATCCTTTAATCAACTGACCTTCTTCTCTTTGCCCGCAGGTGATGGGGTTGATTATGTTTGTGTTGGTTAACATTTCGTTCTCTCTCCCCATCCAACTCTATTCTTCCCGTCTCTCTCCTCCTCCTCCTCCTCCTCCTCCTCCTCCTCCTCCTCCTCCTCCTCCATCCCTTTTCTGTCTCCCACTTAAAGCTGCTTCTCCTCCCAGTTGACAGCTTTGCTCGGCTAAAAAAAAAAGAGCAGAATTACTGAGTAAAAGGGAAAAAGAGAGCAAATAACAGCTCTTAGAATGTTTGGATTGTGAAACCAGAACATTAGTACAAACCATAATGGCTGGCCCAGAGAGCCCAGCGCCTCTCCAGTACTTCACTCTCACAGGCAATGATGTAACGCCAGCCATTTCATATGAAGCATTCGCTTGTTGCACTCCTCAAAGTCTATTTATACCTTCTTCGTCTACTCAAAATAAAGCAGCCTATGTTAGGCTGATGCCCTTTAAATAGCCTGTTTGTTTAAACTGTATGGTAGTGATCGTTCAATGTTGTTTAATGCTAGCAAAGTACAAAAAGAAGTGAGCTGTTTATCACAAAAATGATGAGAAGAAGAACTTCATAATGTCTGAGCCTTGCCTGTTAGTGATGATGCCCTGGAATCAGATGTCCATAAATGACTGAATTCATGGACATAAAATACAAGTGACTCACTCAACTGGCAGGTACAACCTGCTGCGCTGGCCAGGATAGATACTTTTACTACTACAAAGCGATGTGTGTGTGTGTGTGTGTGTGTGTGTGTGTGTGTGTGTGTGTGTGTGTGTGTGTGTGTGTGTGTGTGTGTGTGTGTGTGTGTGTGTGTGTGTGGCACGTGTGTTTGTGGTGCCAACCAGGCCTCAGTGTATACTACGCAGCAGAATAAACAAGTCTGTCTGTGTTCGCAGTCTGTAATTAAGGCCGTATAAAAGTGCACACGCATGCAGTAACAGCACACGTCATGGCCCACAGCGGCTGTCTCCCTCAGCCCTCAGCATGGGCTTGTCAACAGCTGACCTAAATCACCTATGGCTAACGTCTCCGCACAGACGTATATGAAACATTAAAACGTAGCATTAAAAAAGCTGCCCAGGCGTGGGCCGCTCGGCTGGTCTGGATGGGGCTGAATGTGCAGCGTACAGTAAATGCTGCGTAATGACATCCACAGCCGCCCTTGCTTCATCAAAAGCTGGAGTCACAGTTTCACTGCGGGGAGATTTGATTGTGTTGGCTTATTCCAAAGGGTAATCAAACCTCCCAATGCCTCCACCACCACCTCAGCCATAAAAATAACCTGGACGCGATAAAAGACTGCATCATGCTGAATCCTGAAGCCAGCGTTTGGCTTAAACATAGACATACTCCAGTGGCTGATAATCTTCATTGGGTCGAGCTCATTGGGGATTCAGCCTCCAGACCGCCTGGCTCAAAGATGAAAGCTACCTGTGCTGAGTGTAGATTTGATCCTGATGGGCATTCAAATGAATTATGGGGCCAATGCATCACATTTCCCCAGATAGTAGGTTGCTCTGTGCTCAGCAAGCCTGCTATACATCCAGATATATACACTCAACAGAATGTGTAATATATACTGTTCACATTGTGAGTTGTTTATACAAAATGTTACCGCGAGTGGAAGAATGTAAATGCTTGTGTGTGTGTCTAAAAGAGGGCAGTGTGCATCTGTGCATGTAGGCACATGAACACGTCTGTGCGTTTGCGTGTGTTATTGTGAACATGCATGTGAGCTTGAGAGACTCCTTATTATTGTTTCTGACCAGATTTTGCCCTCTTGTGGTGCAATTTAGGCAGCACTGTTTTAAGCATCACCCCTCGACAAGTGAAAAGCATCACCAACAGCTGCAGACCACAGATGAATTCAAATATTTTCACTGTTCAAATTAAGAAACATGCTCCAAATGAAAACGTTTGAGCACCTTTTTTTAGCTTAAATTAGGGGATTTCGTAGACACATTTAGCAAAAAGACAATCTGCAGGTAAGTAGCTCGGGTGAACACCTGCTGCAGCCAAGCTTTACATGAGGAGTTGTTGAGAGGACTAAGTGAATGAATAACTCGATGCATAGTGTGTGTGTGTGTGTGTGTGTGTGTGTGTGTGTGTGTGTGTGTGTGTGTGTGTGTGTGTGTGTGTGTGTGTGTGTGTGTGTGTGTGTGTGTGTGTAACCCTGCACACATGTACATCCGTGTGTGTGTGTCAGTCACCCAACAGATCCCCTTGGAGCCAGTGACGGTCCAGAAGTCCCACGCATTTCCCATGCTCACTCACACCAAGCAGTGAGTTCCACCACACTTTCTCACTCTTCTCTCTCTCTCGCTCTCATTTTCACCCTGTCATGTCCTCTTCCACTCTCCTTTTCATTCGCTCACTCCCGTCGCCACCGCTGCCATCACCATCATACCACTTTGTTTTCAGCTGATTTTCAGGCTGACCTCATCTCTGGGGGAGGATAATTACCAAATGGGGACACCGTGTTTTAACAGTGATTTCGAGGTCAGCGACTCGCTCACGTTTGCAGGTCTTTTATGCTCTCGGCTGTGAAACTTGCCAATGTTCCTGCCCCCTCCCCTCCCCCATTACCCCCACTTCTCTGACCCCCGGGCATACATCAGTCCATAGTGAGATTGCTTTAGGAGTAATCACTGTAATTTCTCACTGTCTGAAGAGTTGGCAGGGCACCCTCCGTGCAATGCGTCTTGGAACATTGTGTCCATGCAGTGCTAGATGTTAAAGAGTGGTGATTGCGGAGAATGTGGCATGGTTTTGCAGAATGCCAGCCTATTAAGTTTAGCAATGCCAAAGCTATATTTGTGTTCCAAATGCTCTGCTGAATTGCAATGTAGAATGTACTGTATATATTTTATCATAAAAACACAAGAACTGGCTCCAGTCGGCAAAGATAAAAATAAAAAAATAAACCACAAACTACTTGCCTCCATGATCATCTGACTTGTATGTGTGCATGTGTGTGTGTGCAGTCTGAGCGGCTGCTAAGTGGCCACATGCAGGTTTCATTAGTGTGACCTGGTTAGTGGACGGAGTTGGAGCAGGTGGTCAGTGGTAGATACGGCAGAGAGATGGGGGACCCTGAGCAAGTAGGGCTAACAGGAGCTGTGCTGGTATTCCACTCACCTTGGGCATGTAAAACACTATCCCTGTGGAAGCAGCATGAGGCGTGGGGGAAGGGGTCGAACTGTTCTTCCCTGCCTGGACATGGATCACATAACTGGGCCAATGTGGGACTGAGCCTGCCTCAACTGTGAAGGTAAAACACAAGACAAAAAAAAATGTCCCTTAAACATTATGATCACTGCAAACTTGCTTTTTATAAGTGAATAAATCCAGAAAGAAAAATAAAAGACTAGTTATGTGGCTTTCTTGATTATCCATCCCAGGAAATCAACAAGAAGTGACTAAATCAAGACGACCCACAGAATTACCGTCCCACTTTAGCGCAGTTTTAATTAAATCAGACACACACATGCATCCACATCCATCACTACCCTTTTCATTCCCCACGAACACCCATCACTGCTCCGAAGTGTCAGTTTGAAGAAGGAGCATTCAGGGTATGTAACTCATGTTGTACGTGCCTCGAGGTTGCCACAGATATTAAGCACATAGGTGTAAAGAAATGCCAGTCAGCCTCTCCATGGCTCCTTCAGTCCGGCTCCTGGCAGAGCACTAGCGAGGCCCCGGGACCCAGGAATGCTGTGCCCATCTGTCAACATCGAGCTGCCTTCCCTGGCAGATGCCACAGAGAGGATTTTTGTAACCTGGCCCTGGGTGGATTTCATAACCTGGCCTGGCAGTATAGCATAGAGCCTTAGGGCTGCAGGAAGAGTATGTGCTAGCATAAGATATAGATGCATACATGAGTGTAAGCATGTGTGTGTGTGTGTGTGTGTGTGTGTGTGTGTGTGTGTGTGTGTGTGTGTGTGTGTGTGTGTGTGTGTGTGTGTGTGTGTGTGTGTGTGTGTGTGTGTGTGTGTGTGTGTGTGTGTCCTATAAAGTTTCCTCTTAATAAAGTGAGTGAGACTTCTGGCTGATAAAGACACTTAAAAGTTTACTCCTGCAGAACTTATTGAGCTGTCATCTATCAAAATACCCTCCATCTCCTCTGCTCATCTCTCTATCCTGCTCCCTCCTCCTTCTCCTTCTCCTCCCTCTCTCATATCGCTTCCCACCGCTCCTGCTCTGCTCCCGTGATATTTATAATGAATGGTGTTCTCTATGTGGGGCCTGAATGTGTGTGGTGGAGCCGAGGGAGCACCACCTGAGTGATGATTCTGTCTGCCCAAGTCTCTCTCTCTCTCACACACACACACACACACACACACACACACACACACACACACACACACACACACACACACACACACACACACACACACACACACACACACACACACACACACACACACACACACACACACACACACACACACACACACACACGCCTGACCTGCTGGGAACACAGGGTCTTGCTGTATCAGGCCTCTGTGGCAGGGGCAATTAGAAAGGTCCAGACGGAGCACAAGCTCTCTTCTCATACTGTCCCCATTAGAGAGGGAGAGACAGGCAGTGAGGAAAGACAGGAAGAGGACACACATTAACAAACTGTCTCTCGCTCTCTAACACACACACAGTGCCCGTACAGTAACCTTACGCAGCCCTGCGCTTGCTAAGGTGATCCGGCATAATTTTAACCTGCTCAACAGACTTCTTAGTGAATGCCAATGGACATGGGTCAAGCCGTCATGTTGTGTGTCCCTGAACTCCACTGTCAGATACTGAGGATAATAGGACGGAGTTGGGTGAAGCAGCGTCCGATCTATCCAGACACTATCTCTGTGCCAAGATGACGACACAATGATCGATGCTCTAAATCCTGCAGAGCTTGCCACACATGAAGAGGTAACAAAAATGGGTTCTAAGTCTTTAAATGATGAGTTTTTGCACAGGAAGTATGATGCAAATGACTTGGTGGCCTCAATGGCATTATATGTACGTCAAGGCTGACAGTCTTTGTGTGTGTGTGTGTGTGTGTGTCTGTGTGTGTCTGTGTTTGTCTATAATGTAGCACAGGGCTCACAGTGGACCAGAGTCGTGCATGGAGACCAGTGCTCTTTCCACGCCACCTTTGTCTCCACATGAATTATCCATCAAGGCCAAGAGTGGTAATCAAGCTGCTCCGGCGAGCCTTATTACAATGTTGGTCATTTAGCCTATTAGCAATGCTCTTACCTCATTTCTTGGTCAACTCAGATTGCATGGAAAACAGAGCAGTCAGCATGTGAAATGGGCTCAGGGAAGGCCGGGCGAGTTAAGGGCCATAAAGCGACGGCAGCTGATACAGCACATGCAGGCTCGCGGGGAGACGCTGTAAACCTCAGGGCACATAGTCGGTCCTGGGTCACTGCACAACTCGGGTATGATGAGCCCATGATCATGAAAACTAATATTTAAAGAGGGGACAAGGAAGGACGTGGAGCTATACTGTATATTTACAAAATAGGCTGAGCATTAGGGAAAATTACATAGCTCCTAGTACACCAGACAAGTATAATTTAGACTTGGAAAAGCTTAAGTGAACAGATCACAGAACACTTTAAGGAGACAAAGAGTAGGTCGGTCTCACCTGCTGTGAAAGCAGGAGTAACATTGCAGGAATTTTCCCTTTTCAACACTTTGCAAATGGGAAAATATCTGTTTTCTACAATCTGAATATGATATAACGATGTGATAGAATATTAAATGATGGTCCCTTATTCCAGAAAAGACATGTTGAGTTTGAGGTATTATTGTCGGAGAGTTAATAAACTACTGTGTGATACTGCCCTCCTCTGGACACTTTGTGTACTAGCACAACTAAATGTGCAGTAGATCACGTTGCTCTTGATAAGAAAAGTAGTAACTGTACTGGGGGTTCACAGGTGGAGAAGATCAAAAAACAGCAGCGTCTGACCAATTTCTAGCAACACTTCTACAGTGCAGCTGTCCAGAATGTACAACAGTTTACAGATACAATGAAATGAATCGGCAACCTGTTGAATGGAACGTTGTGAATAATGTGCAAGCTTAAATATGATACAGTATCATTTTGATGATGCATTGGTTGTATAATGTTTTTGGTTGCTCTCGAGGGAGCTGCTTTAAGTCTGAGGAAATAACTCAGGTGGTGTCATTGTGGTAATCTTGGGGTGGACTCGAGACTTCATTGGTTTTCATTAAATGGATGGACAGAACTAATATAATGCTTTTCTACATTAACAAAGCAATTTACAATTCCCACACTTACATACAGATGGCAGCAGAGCTGCTTGGGGTTCAGTGTCTTGCTCAAGGTCACTTCAACATGTGGACAGGGGGAGCCGGAGATCGGACCAGCAACCTTGTTGGCTTAAAAATTGACCTAGGCCCAATCCCAATGTCCCCCCTACTCCTTAGACCCTGAACCCTCAGGTCACCTGGTAAAGGGTTTAGTGTGAGAGACTGTAAGGGCTTAAAATGGTGTAAATACGATTTGGAATATTATGTACAACTGTGGGTATTTATTTTATACTTTTTACTCCCTGATTTGAACAACTTCCAGGCTCTTTCCTCACAAAATGAGAGGTAATTTCAAATAATCTATTTACTCGTTTTTGTCAAAACAGCCTAAATGACTAAATGAAAGGTTTGATGAATAAATCTGTTTGATATAGTCTCTGCTTCCATTCATCTGATTTCATGTGTTTTAATGTTCCATCTATAATCTTTCATGTTTCTAAGTAAATCAAATAAACTACCTGAACACACATGTCCCACCCTCTTTGTTTACCTTTTCTTTACGTCTCCGGCGTCCACCGGTAGGCCGTGCTAAACGTCACATTGCTATGAATTGTGGGTAATTCCCTCAGGGAAAGTCCGCAGACATTTCTGCGGACCTACATAAAAACACATGAAAGCAGAGGAATGAAAAAATGGACTATATACCACTTATTTTCAATTTGTTATTAAAGCTGTTTTGACAAAAACAAGTAAATAGATAATTTGACAAATAACTCATCTTGTAAAGAAAGAGCCTGGCAGACGTTCAAATCAGGGATTAAGAAATATGTTATAAATATCCACAATTGCACATAACAAGATACGACATTGTCATTGTAACGTGATATTTTGAAGCAAAGTGCTGTCCCATTCGTATTTAGATCATTTCAAGCCCCTACAGTCCCTCTCAACCATTAAATATCACATCAGGGTTTAAGGCTTTCGGGGGGACATTGGAATTGGATCCACGTCTACCCGCTTCTCATGTGACCGTGTGCTCCATCATATGTCTCGGAGCGGAGGGTTTCTCAGAGGCGGTTAAAGCGAGGATGGAAATAATCTTTTGAAGAAATCTTTTATCAGAGAGATACAACTCGGTGTCTTATTACTCCAATTTTTTTTGATTTAATATGTGTTTGATCAGCATCCATTCATCATCTGGTTAAGGGCAGGGACAGGGGAAGGTCTGATTTAACATGCTATTGAATTAAAGGAAAGAGCATCCAGTGGTTCAGAAGCTTGACTCATACAAACAAGTAAAATTTAAGATATCTCCATCTCGGCTGCTTCAATTTTGAGTCCACTGCTAAATCACTGGAGTTCCCCTTTAAAATTCTGGTTTCGTATCCAGTTTACACATGTCAACAGGGCACAACCTGTCCCATACAATCCATTCACCATGCTCATGAGCTACAACACAGCAGTATCCTACCACTGACCTCAAACATCAGTTGTAGACAAAACTAAAGCAGCCCTAGAGTAAAAAGCGTCCTCGTATTCCCCCCGAGGGAACTCTAACATCACCTTGAACCCAGCAGAAGACTGTGTGAAGCCTTGCCAGGCCTATGAACACGACCTGGGTAGTGCTTGTCAGGGGTGGGGGGGCTGGCAGGAGGAGGCAGAGGATGGAGCAAAGATGAAGGGGATGCTGCTTCCTCCATCACAGACAAGACAAACGATGCACAGACAGATGGCACTCGACATCGCTGCCATGTTCAGATAGTTTCCAGTTACAACAGGCTGACTTTGGATCAGCAGATGCTTATGTCACGCAATAAATGATACAGCTTCTTGACCGCTGAGCGATCTTTTACCACAACACCAACCTCAGCCACAATCATTCGTATGAGTAAAAAGTCCACATTGTCATCATAAACAGCATGAGGGCAACGGTTGAAGCCAAAGTTAGGGGTGTGTTCTTTCAATGGCCACATGGTGGTGGTGTCACTCATCAGGGAGTGGTGGAGAGGACACAGGGCCAAAGGGGCCAAAGATTTTACTCATCGGCTTGTAAACCACATCAGTCATGTCTAAATCAGAGTCGGTTCATGATATCTCCACCACAGTTACTAATAATATACAAAACATCCGTGGGGTTGTAGACACAGCGTGAGACTGCTTTGCCGAGACCTGACCTTGGACTGAAAGCAAATTGGACAGTATCAACCATTAACTGACACATAAGTTAATATGGCAGACTTGGAAATATAAATATAATGATCTCTTGAAAGAAAGCTGGAACAACAGGTGGTGATATGGATTTACAATGTATCAGACAAGAGCTGTCTGGTGTTATGATGTGACCATAAAGGGAATCAGCTAAAGCTAAAGGGTAAAGGTAATGGATTTCAGGTCGAGTCAGTATTTATGTTGTGTTATGTATGTTTAACTTGTTATTTGTATTATTGTTATGATAGAGGTCAGGCTGGAGCTGCTTGCATTACAGTGAATGTTACATGTAGCAGAAAAAAATGAATTAATTTAAGAAGTTTACATATACATTCAGGACAATTATATATATTTTTTTTGTTGTTGTTTTTTGTATTTTTTTGTTTTATCAGATTCTGCTTAGAAATGTATCTGTCACATCACACAATTTATCCAAAAATAGATTAATTACGCTATATAATTTCAAATTTTGTTAAGCATATATTCTTATTTACTTTTATAAATTGGTGCATTTCAGCATGGTTTCTATTTGGACCCTAACAAATAGAATATGGTAAGTCTGAATCATTGTATTTGTCCACAAGTTTGCATTGCTGTATATATAAAAATGATAGACCTTAGTTGAATTGTTGGATTCCCCTTCTAACGATCTCATTTTGTTGGTGTAATAAAATTGGTGTTGTATGTTTGTAATTTTCTTTTGATTTAATGTCAGATTTAGCAAAACAATGTAAGTGTGGTATCAAGATTGGTGTTCTGCTTTTTGTCTCCTTAAACTATAAAAGAGTTTCCATTTGACTGAAAATATTAATGTCTAGAAATAATGTGACAAATCCATCTGATGCCATTTTTAAAATAGAAAACAGTCATATTGTCCACCAGAGCTCTTTTTTTTTTCTAAATCGACAGATGCCTTTATTACATCCCCGGATAGTCAGGAGAAAGTGGTGTTTTCTCTAATCTAGATTATTGCATCATCACAAGGCAGCAGCCGGAGACTTGTTATATCCAAAAAGAACATAGCACATCACCGCTTTTAGCCGTTGTCAATGAAGTTTAGAGATTTTACAGATTTCCACATCACAGATCTTGTAACTCTAAATGAACCGGGGTGTGTTGTAAGATCCTCAAACGGGTCCTTCTGGCTGTCCAGAGCCTCGAGACTTTGGAAGAGCCCATCTGATCAGGCGAGTTCACTGTGTGTCCTCATTTAAATTCTTAAAACTTACTTTCTCTTCCTTAATACATGAAGTTAAAAAGTTTGATTTTAATTATCTTTATTCAAATCTTTTATACATTATTTCACTGGCTGTGGCTATTTCTGTCTGTCTGTTTATTTATATACATGATGAAGTTGTATATGTTCCTTTAAATGTGGGCATGCACATGTATATAATGTGTTTCTGTTTTTACGTGTATCTATATGTGAATAGTTACATATATTTTGTTAAAGCTCATTTCAGGCTTCTTTTCCAATCCTTTTATTGTTTAATTGTATTTTTTATTGGATTATTAGCCATGTGTTATTGTTTGAATATTATTTTTTAGTAATTACATGTTCTCATGTAGATAGTTTTTACTTGCCACTGCTGCCCAGATCTTGCTCAAAGTGGGAATTGTTTGGTCTCTGTTATTTAATTTTATAAAAAAAATATGCTCTAGATTTGCTGAAAACTAACACAAGATATCTTCTGTTATGATTTGGTGCTTTACAGATAAAAAACGAGTTGAATTAAATGTACTTTAGTTAAACATTTCGTTCTTTATTCACTATAGTTTAAGTGAATCCTTCTTTACTTAACGCAAATTTAAGATTACATAATAAAAAATGATATTACACCTCATAAAATACGAGGTAAAACTGTATAACAGTTTCAGGAGGCCAATATAATAAGTTACAACTATAAGGCCAAAAAGTCAACAAACAGCATATATACAACAATAATACATCCACACAGTGCAATCCTTCAGAATGTGAAACATTTCACAGTTTGAATGCGATTGCATGTTGCTACAAAGTTATAGATAGGCCACTGAAGCACTCTGACATTTTGAAAAGGTAGTGACGCCAACCAGCTTTGTGTGGAGAAAGTGTAAAATCTTTGCTATGTCTTTCTTAACCGGATTACATCCGAGAGAGAATGTTGCCCCCCCCCCCCCCCCCCAATTAGTCTAATCTAAACAGTTAATGGATCTAAATCACCAGAAGGCCTCCAGGACAGAGAGAGAGAGACCGTTTTAGCGTCACCAGGAAGGTTTAGGCAAGAGACAAACATTTTAATTTGGCTCTCACACATACACACACACACATAGACACAGACACAGACACACACATACACACACACAGACAGACAGACACATACACACACACACACACACACACACACACACACACACACACACACACACACACAGACACACACATACACACACACAGACACACACACACACACAGACACACACACACACAGACACACACACACACACATATGCACACACATACACACAGACACACACACACACACACACACACACACACACACACACATACACACACACAGACACACACACACACAGACACACACACACACAGACACAGACACGGACACACACACACACACACACACACACACACACACACACACACAGACACAGACACACACACACACACACACACACACACACACACACACACACACACACACACACACACACACACACACACACACACACACACACACACACACACACACACACACACACACACACACACACACACACGCACACACACACGATAGGCTCCAAAACTCCAACCCTCAAAATACCCACACGTTCATGCAGCGGAAGTTTTTAAGCAACCTTATCTGAAGCTTTATCTGAGCTGGAGATGTGCTGCAGAGAGACAGGTCAAAGGGGCGAGGCATTAGGGATATGAAACACATGCCAGACCTGTCATGTTCAATTTACAGCTGACTGAACAGTTTACTCTCGGGGAGAACTGAGGACGTGTTCAATTTGGTGGATGATTTATCATTCCAGATGATTCATCTTTTGAATTTCTCTTCACAATTACTGACAGAACACAGTGGAACTTTACAGTCTAAAGCAGTGGATTCAATCACGATGAACACATCTTCCTCGTGTCTTTTGGCCCCCGCCCCTCCCCCGTGCGTTTACTTTATTTCGCCAATTATTACAGCGAGAGCAGGGCCAGTGTTGACTCTCGCTGCGCCTGAGAAAGAGCGCACAGCCATTCATCAGCTCTCCAAGCGCACAAATAGTCTTTAAAACTATAAACACCATCGCTAGGTCGGAGACAGGGGGACCCATTTACCCCGTGGCTGTGCTAAACGCTGTAGATAAAACAAACGATAATACTGTCTGTCTCCTGTGACCGTCTCCACAGGCATTAATAGCAGGTTTAGTGCCAACAGTGGGGGGGGGGGGCACACACACACACACACACACACACACACACACACACACACACACAAGTGTAGGTTATGCGTCATTACGCACAGTTGTCTCCATTTTACTGCTGTCCGGCGAAATGTGTGCTTTGTCATTACTGATCCATACTACTGATTGTTCAATTTGGTATCTCATTTAGGCATGGAGAAATAAAAAAAAAAAGTGTTTTCTTCATTGGAATTTAAAGCTGATTGCTGGTCTTGGTATTGAACAAAAAAAAGTCAGCGAAATCTGCTAAAGTTAAAGCGTAAAAGCAATAAAAAAATGTGTCTGTTTTCTAGGTTAAATCTCGGGTGTCATATATGACACATCCTAAGGGCCTGCAGCGTGGGTGGGAGTGTGTGTGCAGGTTTGTTGTCATCTGTTATCACGTCCTGATAACGCAGACAGTGGCTCCAGATTCTCTCGGAGGCAGACAGCAGAGTGTGTCGCTGCTGGTTTCAGGTTCCGTGTTCAGGGACCCAAACCTGCTGTCTGGCCCCTGTTAGGTTACTCCACGCTCGTCTACTCCGCTTCCCGTCGGATGAGGGAAGGGCCCGACACCCCAAACACACGCACGATCAGGCATATCAGACACATTAAGCCCCCTTTTTTTAATTCCTCCCAGTAACCCAAATGTTGCACGTTTTGACTCATTGGTTACCATTATAGATGTGTGATGTTGATGCAGTTAGATAAATCAGTTCTCTTGGTACTTGAATGTTGTGTAAACATCCGTCCAAATGCTGGGTTTGTAGAATTAACTGGAGACGTGTTTGTATTGTGCAGTAAGGACTTACAAGTGAAAAATAACCATCTAAAAAGTTATTTATCAAGTTTCACTCAATTTATTAAGTTTTTAAATCAAGATTATCCTAAAACAACGTAGACTAATATTTCCACCAGGATCAAGTAAATGGCTGATGTACCAAATGCTTTCTTTGGAAAGAGAATAAATAGGTCTGAGCTGGTGTGGTAAGTTTGCAGTGATTGAACACATGTAGATGTACATGTACCAGACATCACTTTACGTCATAGAAATGGGAGTACCAGTGGCTCCATACAGAGGGTCCCACCTCCCTCTCTGCGTCACCGGGAGGAGAGGGAGGCCAAGAAAAAAGTTAGGAGCCAGAGTTGACATTCAAAATGCACACTTCACTCAAGATCAGTCTGCTATACCAAACTAATACTTAAATCCAGTAAATATTGCCAGGAAGGAGAGGGAGTTTATTGACGCATTTCTTTGTTAGGTCCATGTGACAGGTTAATAGTATTTTTTTTCTCAGTTCTTGGCAATGTTTCCCAGCCCCAGCAGCACGTCCACTCCCTTCTCTGTAAAGGATATATTAAACCTGGAGCACACTCATGACGTTATGGTGTCTTCTCTGGACGTTTCTTCTCGTATGGACTGCTGCACCGTGTCGACCTCCTCCTCTTCCTCCTCCTCCTCCTCCTCCTCCTCCTCCTCCTGCATGCTGGCGGCCCGCCTGAAGCAGGAGCCTCTCCGGGACATGTCGTCCACCGCCGCCGCCTCGCTGTTTGGGGAAGACCTCCACGAGTCCAGAGCCGGCAGAGGCAATGCACTCAACTTTGCCACTGCCTTTTATGGGAAACCCCTCATGGAGATGGATATAGTTAAGGATGGGAAACCAGACGCGTTTGAGGGGAAACGTAGAAAAGGTGAGCTGATGAGAACAATTTGATTTGCAGGCCTGTGAAAGAAAAATGAGGCCCACAGGCTCGTGCTCTTTGATTAGTGCAAAGTGCATCAGATGATCCAAAAACAACTTCATTAAAGCAACACGTAGGACATACAGGAGAGAACACTGGCTTTGAAACTGGCTTTTTCAAATTTAAACAAATATAAAAGTTGAGTTTATGGTTATCATTTTGTTGTAGGCCTGTTAGATTTTTTTCTAAAACACACTGAATGCATCATGGGCGGCCAAATAAACTGAATTACCAAATGGCAGAATTATTCAACATTAACCATACGAGGCTAAGTAATATAATAAAACCAATACAGGCTACTACTGTTATTATTATTATTATTGGACAGTAGTACAGTATAGCTCTAATAAATATCCACCAGCCCCTCTGTTAATAAGGCACTTTTGTATATATTCATCCTTTCTTTCTGTCTGGTGCGATCAGAGGAGTTTAGTCCTCAAACCGAGCCCGTGGAGGACCTAAAACCCGACGACCCAGACCGAGCCAAGCCTCGGAGACGCAGAAAGCCTCGGGTCCTCTTCTCGCAGGCGCAGGTGTACGAGCTGGAGCGCCGCTTCAAGCAGCAGAGATACCTGTCCGCCCCGGAGAGAGACCACCTGGCCGGGGTGCTCAAACTCACCCCGACCCAAGTCAAGATCTGGTTCCAGAACAGGAGGTACAAGTGCAAGCGGCAGAGGCAGGACCAGAGCCTGGAGATGGTGTCTCTGCCGCCGCCCAGGAGGGTGTCGGTGCCGGTGCTGGTGCGGGATGGGAAGCCTTGCCTGGCTGCAGACACAGCCACCTACAACCCCTCGTATAATATGGGCCACATCGGTCATTTCTCTTATAACAACTATCCAGCTTTCAGTAACTACACCGGCCCCGGCTGCAACACAAACTATGCGTGTAATTACCCTGCAGCCACGATGCAAACCATGCAGGGAACCTCCAGCAACGGGAACTACATGAACTTTGGGGTAGGGGACCTGAATACTGTCCAGAACACGTTTTCCTCCAGTAACGGGGTGTCTTCGTTACATGGCATTAGGACATGGTAAACTATTAGATAAGTGTGTTCCCTATTCAGGGATTGTTTTTCTGACTGCATGCATTTTTATTTTCTCAAATGTGTCAAGACTTTGCGGAGTTTGTGTAACTTCTCTTATATTTAATTAGTTACTTTTGGTAGTTTTGTTTGCATCACAATTTTAGTTTGAATTATCTATATTTTTTATTTATTTCAGTGACATTAACTTTGTATGTGTAATTTGAAAAATAAAGAAATAGTTGGCAAACACAGTTCTAATGTCAATTTTAAATGTTGAATCTAAAAATATTTGTGCCTTCTTTCTTCCTAACACAATGCCTAAATGTGAGCTGTAACTACAGACAGAACTTTCTCATTGCTACAATGAAGAATTCAACCAATTGTAAATTAAGACTAAATTGATTAATTCTATACGGATATCATTATTGTTATTATTACTGTTTGTTGCTGACATGCAACTATTTAATCATAAGTCTTGAAGTTGTTAAGCTTAATAATTGCCTCTGATTTTCATTCCCTAAATCATAAAACAAAAAATGAAAATATATAACAAAAGTATATAATGTGTTAAAGTGAACTATGGTCATATAATGGTTGAACTGGAACTTAAAATCTGTACAACTCTCATGTGGTTTATGTCTGGTTAAAATGTTGAAGTGGCTATTAAGAAGCTTCCTTCAATATGCCTAAACAAGGTTAAAAGGTTGTAAAAAGTTTACACTTTTAACAACCTGCTGTCAGCCATGTGTACACTCAACACCCATGTTTAAAGTTGCTTTGACATAGATGGCTGTGAGCCATGACCTTGACCTGTATTAAATTTCATTCAATCAAGGTCTGCTGAGGAAATGCTGTATTTAATTCAGTGAAACTACAAACGTTTTGGTTTTAATTTACTGTATTTTGTGTAGAAGCATATTCTATTAAATTTGACAAAAGCTATCCTGAAAGTCAGCGTCTTTTTCTCTGTATTTGTAAATATGACCAATTCAAGATGTTATCTGATCCAAGATATTAGTCTATTTTTGGAAAGTATACTTAAATGTTAAAGACTCCTGTTTTGACAAAAAAGTAAAATCTGTCTTGCTAAATCACTTGTTCTATTTGAGAATTAACCAAGTTTAACCGGGCTCACAGTGAGAATGCACGGACAAAATATGTAACAGTCAGATAAATAACTGAACAACTTCAGCTGTAGAAATCACTAAAGGAATGCAGAGTTGCAGAGATTCCGTCTGGTTGTTTATGGCATCAGTGTGTTGAAGTATCTCTCCCGTGAGACCCCCAGTCCACTTGTCAGGAAACAAACCCAAACACTTGATTGACACTATCACGGTGCTAAATGCAAGAATAGTCCCATTTGCTTGACAGAGAGCCAGAGGCCTTGTCTAAGTGTGCAGTTATATGAACAGGCTAGCTCTGCCCGACTGCCACCACTTTACACGAGTAAGAGACGCTTATGCATCTCTCAGGTCTCTCCACACACACTCTGTTGTCTCATCTCATTTTAAACAATACACCCTCACAAACACACGTTTGAGAAACATGTCAAACATCAAGCCAGAAGACTTTAGGTTTATTGACAACATTAACATATAGCAAACAAAATGGCAATGCCAGGCAATTGCAGAGAGGGTAGCAAGGTCATGTAGCTCCTCTGGCCACCCTCTCCTCCAAGGTGTTGAAAAGGCAACGTCAGATAAGAGCACCACACAAAGCTAAAAATACCCCCCCTCGTCCTCCACCCACACTGGAAAGGGAGAGGGAAACAGGTTGGAATAATCTGCTTTTCCGGGTCTTATCTGAAGAAAGGCAGGGATGCATGCTGTTCTATCTCTGCCAGTGTGATGAACACCGCTGCTTCTCTGAGCTTTTCTGCTCCGCTGCGGACCAGAGTCAAGCTAACAACGGCGGAGATGGAGGGAGGTGTGCACCTTTTTATTTTTTCCCCTTTTTTGTTTGCTCGCTAAATCAATAAAACATAGGGACAATATGAAGTGCACATACAGTACCAGTCAAAAGTTTGGACACACCTTCTCATTCAACTACTTTGAAGAATCTAAAATATAAAACATATTCTGGTTTGTTGAGCATTTGTTTGTTGACCACATAATTCCATATGTGTTCCTTCATAGTTTGGATGTCTTCAATATTAATCTACAATGTAGAAAAAAATAAAAATAAAAATAAAGAAAAACCATTGAATGAGAAGGTGTGTCCAAACTTTTGACTGGTACTGTATACAAGTAAAAACACTGTTTTGATTTCCAGCTGGTAAAACACAAACAGTTGGGCTTGTATCAAAGTTAAAAGCCATTTCAATATTCTATTGGCAAAAAGTAGCATTAAGTCACTATAATGCTATAATAAATTATACATCACACTAAACCATATAAATAACAATTAAACACAGTGCTTGTACATCATTTGCACAATTAATTAATAATATCAGGTGATGAAAAGCATTTTGGTTAAAAGATCTGTTAGTGAGGAATATAGGAAGTTTCTGTATGTTTTTTTAAGTCCTAATAATTTTCCCACAATAAACGTCCTTTATATTGGTAGATTTAACAGTACTGTTGATGAATGGTTATTAAAAGCGTTTTATAATACTATAATATTTAACGACATGCAGCTGAATAAAAGCTTGTTGAGCTGAAATGAATAGTGGCACTTGTTTTGTGATCATCAGATTCCACTGAAATTCTGTTGACGTTATTTTTCTTAGACATTTTTTGTATGAATCAGTTTTACTGAATTCAGCACATTATCTGCAGTCATGACATCATCTGAAGCACGGTGACTTTAGTACTTAAGTGCTGTTTTTTTTTTTTAAATACAACTGTGGCGAGGAAGAGGGCGACCGCCAGGAAGATGAGCAGTTTATATATATAAAATATATATATATATATTTAACAAACACACACACACACACACACACACACACACACACACACACACACACACACACACACACACACACACACACACACACACACACACACAAACTACAGCTTTGTTACGGGAATATATTGTAGTGAAAACCGAACCGTACTGGATATCCTCCACAGGAATGTAAAAGGATCATTATTGGTCGCCACTCTCCTCTCACAATTGATTTCATTAAAGTCACACTAACCAAAAATGGATGTGTGACACATTTTGTGTCACCAACACATACATTTTCTTTTCCCCTCTGAATTATGAATTATTCCTTCCGTATGGAACCAAAACCTTCTCAATAAATAAAACGCTGCACGGGACTATAGGTTTATCTTCACTCTTTGTGGACAATATTTCACCCTCGGCAGCGTCAAAGTTCAGCACAGTGAGCAGTCCACATTCCACCGAGCAGACACTGTTGTGTAATGTGTGTGTAATATGACACGCGGCAGTCAGGGTTGTTTAAATCGTTTGCGCTGACCATGGAAAGTGCTGTATGTTGTTATGGGAGAGCTCCTTAGAAAGGTACCTGGTCTATAGGAAGGGGAACAGTCTCTTCTTGAGGATGTAGAGAACTGTGGCGAGGAAGAGGGCGAGCGCCAGGAAGATGAGCAGTTTGTCAGTGAGCTCTCTGCGGTTGTACTTGGTGATGAGTTTCCTCCCGAGCTGGATGGTTCCCGTCATGGTCTTAAACTCCTCATTGGTCTCTTGGATTGTCCTTGAGGAGGTTGCTGCAAAGAAAAGATAGACTATTAATGGATAGACATTTTAGACAGTGTGCATCTATTTAAGTCTTCTTTAAGTTTTTACCCCCAACCTAGGGTAAGTATCAACGGCAGGCTACACATTGACAGAGTAGGAGGCTCACTAAACAACCACAGGAGCAGCTACCCCTTAATGCCTTTTATAACTGAATCAAGAAAGTTCAACAAAATGATCACATTTTAAGTAAATAAATACCTGTGGTAGAAATGACATAATAATACATTTTGCCAACACATTGTTAACACACTCTTTACATCACGTGTTTGTTCACCAACCTAGTGACGTCATGGTCTCCTCACTCTGCTGAACCTGCTGCGCCATCATCCGGCTGATGCTCATAAGATTCTCTGTAATGTCACTGGTTGTCTGGGCCAGACCCTCTTTGGTCATCTTCCTGAGAACAAGATAGAAGATGCAACTGTTATACAAGTCCTAGAACAAAATGAATGTACTCTATTAAAATGACTAAAAGAATGTAAAAACAATGCACATTTTAAATACAATATTGAGAGGATTTGATTTGTTGTTTGAGAATACTTTGCCACTAAGCTGATCCTCTGAATGCATCTCATTTAAGAGTAAGTAGCACACATCAACTCACCTCTGTCTCAAACCACCTTCTGCTCCATGAAGAAGTGCCTGCTTTTCCATATTGTCTATGGACAGTTTGCTGGCCAGGTTGGCTTTCCTCCAACCAGTCTGGTTGCTGCAAACACAGCCATAAATAACAATATATATGAAAAATGTAATAAAGTATACATTATGCAAGTTTAAGCAGGCGATTCGCACATGCTTCTGTCCCACCAGTCTGGCAGCATTATCAACTCAGAAATGTGACAACAGTTCACATTTATACAGCACAGGGATATAGACATTACCTCAGCATCTGTTTTCTGTGTCCGTCTACCTGACTGATCAGAGCTTGCTTGTCTGACTCTTTGTCCTGCTCCATAGCTATCTGCTCAAAATCCTGTCAAAGTGGAACAAAAATATTTTTTGTACCATTGATTATCATACAACCAGATGAAAGTGGTTGGTACAGAGCCCATAATTGGGTTCTGTCGTGTTTGCATAGACATTCAAAAAGAGCGTTTTTTTTACCTGAATCCGCAACCTGAGATTGTGGAAACTCTTTTTCACATCCGCGTTCAGCTCTGTCAGCTTGCTTTGAGGGCCTGTGCACTCAGTAACGTCCTGGTGAGACATCAAAACAAGGATGAGAAAGACACGTGCATATGTTTTTATCACCACGTTACTCTTATTTGTAACTGCAAAGCCGCTCTGCTGGATGACCAGTGTTGTCCCAGTTTGAGCTGTTCTCTCAGGATGAACTACCATTGGGACTCTGTAAGCAAGAGGTGCATCGTTCTGTTGGCTGGGATTAATCTGTCAACATGGGACACAAAGCAACTCTAGGCCTGGAATGATAATTTGCATTATCAATTAATTGCAATTTCCCACAGTCCAAATAATCCTTTAGAGTCATTGTTTTTTTCTGAAAGAACAGTAAAGAAACGAAAAAGTATTGGATGTAAAATGATATAAAAATGGTCAAGAGAAGCATTTGTGGGAACTAAATCATTACAAATATACAAAAAAATAAGTCAATAAAATAAAAGTTAGTGGGAAAAGGCTATTCAAATTTGGAAAAGATTATTCTTATGTAAAGCACATTGATCCTAGTGGAAATCTGTGGAAATATAAATCATCTCCTGACTTGGATTAAAGCCAATTTACCACACTGGTAACATTAGACCAATTTTCCTCTATTTACTGTATTTGTGATTTCCCACTGGATACAATTACCTTATCAGGGAGCACATTTGGCACCTTTGCTCTCCTGATAGCGGCGCCTCATCCTGAGAGAGACCGGGATCGGGTCGCCGGCTGTCTGCAGCTGGAGCCGACCGCATGAATGACAAGCCAAAGAACCAGCGTGTCCGCACATGGCGCAAAGTCACCTTACTGAAGAAATAGGCGCACCTGGATGAGAGCTTTGATTTCCAGGTCATATTTGAGGATTTCTTGTTCACATATTCGGACGTGGACGTCTGAGGAAGCCATGTTGCCAACGCAGACGGCTCAAACTACGGAAAGCAGGAAGCCCGTTTTGAGCGTTTCATAGTATTAAAAACAAACCAGACTGATTAATACATCATGTTCTCTATATAAAGCAATAAATAATCAAATGTATATTTATATGCAGCCTGAAAAAAAAAATGTTTACCAAAATGCACTGAAATTAAGACACATTTATATACAGTAGCAGTCAAAAGTTTGGACACACCTTCTCATTCAATGGTTTTTCTTTATTTTTATTTGTATTTTTTTCTACATTGTAGATTAATATTGAAGACATCCAAACTATATTCCACACATATGGAATTATGTGGTAAACAAACAAATGCCCAACAAACCAGAATATGTTTTATATTTTAGATTCTTCAAAGTAGTTGAATGAGAAGGTGTGAACAAACTTTTGACTGGTACTGTACTTATAATAATAATATAGCCTAATAAAGACATATATGGTAATGTTATTAGATTTTTTCGTGAAAATAAAATGAAAAAAATCTTTACATAATGAGGAGAAGTTAGGAGAAATTATAACATTTACAAAGTTATGGACCAATGGTGTGGATTATTGTTTTTGTTTTTTTATTAACAGCTATTGAATTCATTTCATCCATCATTAATATTACGAGACAAAACAAGATCACATCAAACACACATCAACCGGCACAGTCATTGATCTTAACAATAGCAATGAACAGGATATACATAACATATAAACCAATCAACAAGTGAAGGTTGTTTTAATTTAAAGTAAAGCACATTCAGTGAGATCTCTCAGGAAGTACTTGGGGAAACATTTTTTGTACAAGGCACCAGTGTGGGCGTCACTCTGTCCACAGACAGGAGTCTGAGCTTAAGGCGATTCAGAGGGAATGATCTCTGCATGAAGTGAGAAGAAAACTTCTATTGGTATGCAGCCGTGTCAGGTCTTCCCCTGCTGGAAGAAATTAGAATAAACAAAGTTTTAGAGAAACAAACAACATACATACATTATCTATAGGCTCCACATAAGTACAGTCTATATGAGCTATAAAAGGCACGACATCAAATGTAGGCTCAATACTTTCCTCTTTCAGAGGAAGAAGTTTACCTGCATGGTCAGGAGTCCTGGCAGAGTAAATTACTGCCAGTGATAGTTCAGGTACCAGATGGTGTCAGTGGACAGACTGGGTCCAAAAAGTGGGTTCAGCTGGGCCAGAATTGCTATCAACCAGCTGATGGACAGATAGGATGTTAAGATCACGTGTGTCAATACAAAGCAACTATGCAACAAAAATGTACAATTTAAAACACACCCTTTCAAGCTAAGTTACGTGGATCATTTCCTATTTTCTAAAAAAAGCTAATTCTGTAATTAGGCCCAAACCTTCAGCATCAAACTGAGGGCATTTTGGAAAATAACTTCACTTGGCTGCAACACTACTTTGTCTCTACTCGGCTATTTGCCCATCTCACATGTAACCTGACACCAAAGGCCCACTTGCACCTAATTGTGAATATAAATAACTTATAACAAGACAGAACTACTATATGGATGCATAACAGTTCTAACGGCAATGCCAAGCAATGTCTTATTATGCCAATAATGCACACACATTAATATGGAGTAAAGGAGTAAATATAATATCTCCACAGTGTGAGCTATAGGATTGAATGTCCACTTGTGTGGATATTCAATCCTTGTTATTTATGATGTACATTATTAATGCTTCAAACGAAAATGATGTCAGAAAATAATAATGAAAAATGCCCATAACAATTTCCTAAAGCTCAAGGCAACATATTCTACAGTCAGGAATCCAAAGTTATTTAATAAGACAAAGAAAAGAACCAAGTCGTTACATTTATAGTTTGTCATTTTTGCTGATTGTATACTTAAATTATTAATGTTCATTAATTACCAAAATAAATGGCAATCAATTGTATGTCAATGGATTAATCATGATAATTTCAGCAATTTATGTTGTAGACCTGAATCTTACTGACCCTTGTATTCGTATTAGTCTGTTGCACTTATTGTATTTGTATTAGTTTGTTGCACTTATTGTATTCGTATTAGTTTGTTTCTGTACTTTTGCTCTGGTTTATGCTCTTAGATGCTTGTTTAAGAAAGGAGATGCACTTATGACTTCTGGTGACTAGTAGTTCTCTTGAATCCCTATGTTGAATACACTTATTGTAAGTCGCTTTGGATAAAAGCGTCTGCTAAATGACTAATATGTAATATGTAATGTAATGTAATGACCCTCCATTATTTTTTTATTAAAAACGTGGTATTGGTGAACATGTGTATGACATGAATTAAAACAGAGAGCACCACAACATGATGTTAAAAAATCTCGTACATTTCCAGGAGGATAATACTTACAACAGGTAGCAGCAAACTGCAGTCAACACCAGCATTGTGACAATCACTCTGTGAGAATAGGAGAAACATTTTAAAGTTATAAACTTAACATCTAGTGACTCTATAAATGGGTTTAAAACACATCACAGGCTGTACACATAGCCTGATCTCATGACGCAAGTGACAAACAGGCAAATAAGGGAAGTTTCATTCTGCACATTTTTTCCAGAGATGGAGTACATTTAGTCTTGATTTTGGTATCTAAATATACAGTACCAGTCAAAAGTTTGGACACACCTTCTCATTCAATGGTTTTTCTTTATTTTTATTTGTATTTTTTTCTACATTGTAGATTAATATTGAAGACATCCAAACTATATTCCACACATATGGAATTATGTGGTAAACAAACAAATGCTCAACAAACCAGAATATGTTTTATATTTTAGATTCTTCAAAGTAGTTTAATGAGATGGTGTGTCCAAACTTTTGACTGGTTCTATATATATATATACTTAAAGTAAAGAGCTTTCAAAAGCCTAATGAAGACATATGGTAATGTAATTAGATTTTTTCGTGAAAATAAAATAATCTTTTCATGTCAACATAATGAGGAGAAATTATAATATTTACAAAGTTAGGGACCAATGGTGTGGATTATTGTTTTTTTTTTATTAACAACTATTGATTTTATTATTTTAGATTCTTCAAAGTAGTTGAATGAGACTTTTGACTGGTACTGTATAAAGGACTAATGTGGATTGGTAGAATATACATCTCAATAAACACCAGAATAAAAGTGGACTCACACAGAATGAAGGGCTCTAGTTGGCTCAGGCTTACTTATACACACTAGTAAAGTGTGTAAAGTTCACAAAGTGTTTCTTTAGAGTACGAATACTTTATACACGGTGCAGATACTACTAAGTCACGAGACAAAGTAGCCCTTTGAGAGCTAAAGTGGAGCTAACACACTCACCCTCTGTTGGGTCCTTTAGGGATGAACCAGGGCACGACTCCTCCAACGATGCCCCAAAACAGAGTCACCACGGACATGGAGATCACGAAACTTAAGTCCGCCATGGTGGTGGTGTTAAAAGAAAGCAGGACTATATCTCAGAAGTACAAACTTTAGACGACTTCAGTCCAGCTGGCAGACAGGATCCACAGTGCGACGGAGATCACGTGACCGTCAGCCAGAGAAGGAGGAAGTGAAATGAGCATGTTTATGAACCAGACAAAGGGAAACTAGTAAAGTCACACAAAGTTACAATGTAACATATTTCCCCCAGTAAATCAGTATTTCATTTTTTATTACATTCAACGGTGAAGATGAATTAGTTCATTAGTTTGTACTATTTCAATATAATTATTTTTTTATTGGAGAAGTAGCAGAAAGCTGTTCAAACACATGCTTGACTTGGACAGTCATCGTGTTTGGTGAGGTGTTGTGCTTAAACTCTTCAAGTTCTGTCATGGAGTATTTTTATTTCGCAGTTCCTAGAATTTGTGACGGTTCAGTCTGTGGGGAAAAAGCGCCACCTATCGGTCATTTTATGAAAGGACAAAATGATCACACAAGCAACAGGCCCCTGCTGTTAATAACAATCTGCAAAATATGACTTTAAGGTGATTTCATTCTACTTTTAATAGAACATCAACCTTAAAACGGTGTTAAAGGGGAGACACTACATGTTAATAGAGAAAATATTTAAACTCATCAATAGCACCAGTCGATTACTGACATTAAGACACATATTTATAAGTATTATATTATAGTATAAGTATAATATTTATTCCCTAAATTTAATATTTAAATACGCAAATAAGGCATTATTTTATGAAATATGTGCTAATTTGCAAACATTTCCAGAACAGAAAGCCGATCATTGGTTAAAACCAGGTTCAAAATTCTTGTATCATTTTGTTGTCATATTGGAGGTAAAGGTTTTACAGATGGGATTTTGGAAATCATTTTGTATAACTCAATCAAAAAAACAACTTTTGCCATGATTTAGGGCTGAAATGTTGTATAAATCAGACTACGATTGGTATATGAACAAACCTTTCTGTAAAAACCTTCAGATATAGATAGAAATGAAGCTGGAAGGGTTTGTGTTTTTCGAGATTTCAGTCTGAGAAAAAACTCAGAGAAATCAGACTTTAAATATATGTATTATAAATTACCATACATTTTGAAAAACACTTTAAGGTGATTCCGGTAAAAAACGTTAATAGATTTGGATATTCAAATGAGGAATTGTCTATAATGCTAATTTTTGGCAAACAATCCAGGAGAAATGGACAAAGTCTAGTTAAATAAAACACCTAAATGTTTATTTTAATTGTTCTACTATCCTGAAAGAAGACATGTTCTGGAATTAAGTCAGACAAATCTGCCTGAGTTTTGAGCTAATCCGGTGATACTCATTTTTAGTGTGCGACCATAAAAAAATATGAGCAATTCTGCAACACATTTATGAACCACCAGGAACATTCAGACAATTTCCTTGTTTAACGATTTCTGACAGACTTCAACCAAGAGGCCAATTTCTATGAAGTCATTTCTATGCAAATATCACACCTGGGCCTTTTTAATCATCTTTCCAGCTCAGTTTTGACATCTTTACACCTCTGCATTTTTACATGCACACTTCAAACAGAAGGGCACAATTTATCAGCTTTCAAAATGTTTTTCTCTGGAGAACAGACTTCTGTCGGCTTGAATTCATAAATGAAAACATTTTCCTAGACCTGTGGCAACATTCATTTGAGCACTGGATTAAAAGCAGTACAATACAGTGTTGTGTAGGTCGACAGGCAACAATCAGACCTTTCATAATGTTTAAATCGTTTGACAGGTAATGTGGGTATAACTATCTTGGTGTAAATAGTACTTGAAACAAAGTGTGCATGTTTGAAATATGAATTCCTTAACCTACAAATATATTTGACACCATGCAAAGACAAAACCATCCCACATCAACATCTAAAACATGAGACAAAGTATGATCCATTTATACAGTTTATTGATAACAAAAGATCAATTTCACTCCTGCATCTTCTCAATGGTCTCCTCCTTGTATTTGCCCTTCTCCTTTCCATCAGCGCGGGACTTGGCCTTGCGCTCCAGGATCTTCTTGCGGTCCTTGTCCAGCTTTAGCCTGGTGATGACGACCTGCAAAGGAAAAAAATAGTAGGTTGGTGAACAAGTCATGGAATGCCTCTTTGAAAATCGTATAAATCATAAAGAAAGACAAATAATGGCTGAAACTAATCTAATGACCTTACAACTACTTTTAACACTAAAGTTATGTCCACAACACATTTTTCTAATGACTAGACTAGTTATCGGTGGGCATTCAGCAGTCTGTTGGTCAAGCAGACACTGACTACATTACAGCAACTACAAATACATAACTTAAAAGCCAATGCAACGTAAGAGGTACCACAAGCTAGGCTTCAGACAACGAGGAGTTACAAAGGTCACAACTTTACATAGTGCAGTCAATGGAGAGTAACCCATTAATGTCAAGTTCTCCAAAATACTGTCAAGTACCCTTTCTGTGCAGATATCAAGATGTCACAACAAGAAAAGTGCAGGTGTCATTACTAACAATTATGGCAGCATTCCTTTGAATCACTACAATTTTGACTTAATTTTCTTCCTCTTCATTATTACTGGAGCACTTATTGCATATGATTAAATACACTCATCTCCATCGCATGACCTGCAGGACTGAAAGCTGAGTCAAAAGAGAGGAGAGCCAAAATAGAAGCTAAGCTAACCCAGCTAGGACCTAAAGCTACTCACCCCCTATCTGCTCATGGCTAATGTCCATTGGCAGGAAAATGCAGGCTAACCCAGCAAAGGGAAGTTGGTGACTGTTGTGGGGCTAACCGCAGGACTCGTGGCTCTAGAGGGGGGCGGACTATTTACATTAATGATGCTAGGTGCTCAAACATACTCAAAGCTGATTTTGTTTCCCTGATGTCCAATTTTTCATGTTATTTCAGCCATATTGCCCCATCTCTGGCAGCTTTTTTACAGCCCAACACTTCTTGAATTTGAACATGAACACAAAAATATCTGCCAGCTGCACGGAACAAAACTAGAATTAAAATGAATGAAATACAAGAAAAGGTTGTGGTGGGGTCAAAAAAGCCACTACAGCTTGGTGGAAAAGGACAAACTAGAGGACTGGCAGGTTTGCTGCAGTGGGTTGAACATTAAGATTGTCCCAGGGCAATGGTTCATCCCGTCAGGCAAGTCAATTTTGTTTATAAGGCCAAATATACATCTGCCGGTGGGGGCTTTACAATCTGTTAAGCATACGACACCCTCTGTCCCTAGACTCTTGAATCAAATTAGGAAAAAACATCAAACAGGCCTTTTGCACGGCAGACTTAAGAATAATAACGATGTGGGCTAAAGTCTGTCCAGGTCTCTCAGTAAGCCAACAATACCTACAACCTGAAGCAGCTAAATGTTATTCAGCCATCATGCATTTCATTATTGACACCAGTGTCTTACTACGCAATACTACCTTAATTTAAAACCTTTGAACATATTATAAAGTTGTTCTATTGCATTATACTACAAAGTACAAAGGTTTTTACTTCTGTTTTTTATGTAAACTTCATCTTTGAATTCATTAAATGCTTTTAATCCCTACGATCATACAACTTTTCAGAGAAACTGACACTTCAGTGATGTTAAACGTTGTGGTTTAAATTTAAATGTTCAAATATCATTGCGTTTACTTTCCTGCAGAAAAAAGTAAAACTGCTTAGAAAAAAGTAAACCTGCTTTACTAATGTATTATTTTTTTCAATCTGACTAAATTAAACATCGCCTTAGTTTGTGTTATATCACTGAAAGATCCACTTAGCCCTTCCTTGTTTCTTACTGATTTTAAAATCTTAGTTCCACACACTGAAAATTCAAGGTCGTTAACAGGGGCTCAAGTTGGATTATATGATGGACCTTTCTGAGGATGAAAGTTTAGAAATATAGTCGACAACTGATGGTAAGAGACGTACCAGCTTAACGTTTCAGAAAAACGGATATTGCTGAAGCAGCTGTCTCACATTATGATGTGAATGTGTTGGAAAACATCAGAAACACTTCTCATTATACAGTCCAATAGAACTCCGCCTGAAAATGACTGCCTCACAGACCAACACAAATTAAAGGCGCCTCTTTCACAGAGTTAAGAAGCGAATAATACTGGTGTATTTCAAGCCTTTCACCTGATATACGTTGATTAAAACAAATCAAGTGATGTCCTGCATTCTTTTAATGATTATGATTTACAACGCTAAGGCAGAGTGCCTGTAGGGGCAGCCGTACAAGTTCTGATATATAATAAAAAACATTCCTCTATTACTTCCAGACACAATAGAAGGACAGTAGGCTAGAGTTATCCTCAGAGAAATGGTGTTTCTCATGTAAGTTTGTGTAACACCCATTTTGACTTCACTTAGATGAGATGCCAATAAGGAACAGGGACTCTTCTCAAAAGCGTGGGTCCTAACAATGATAAATAGATTGCGATTCACGGACTTTCACGATGGAACCTGTAGTGTTGAACAATACAACACTTTACACTAATTTCCTGTTCCCCTGAGAAAGACCCACAACTTGAGGATCTACACAACTGTGTCTCACCTTGCTCGGGTGGATGCCGACGTGGACCGTGGTTCCGTTGGCCTTCTCTCTCTGCACGCGCTCAATGTAGATGACGTACTTTTTCCTGTAGACCTGCACTACTTTGCCAATCTGCTGGCCTTTGTAGTGTCCGCGGACAACCTGTTTTTTGAACACCACAATAAAGTCAAGCACATGCAGCTTTCTCTTTTACGCCAAGTTATGAAACATTCAGCAATTTCAACTACGTTACCTGGACTTCGTCATCTTTGCGGATGGGCATTGACCTCACGTTGTACTTCTGGCGGAGCTCCTTGGACAGAGGGGAAGACATGATCTTCCTCCTGATGTGTGAGGGGGCATTGAAATGCCTCTTGCGGTTCTTGCGGCGGGAGGATGTTACAAATGGATTGAGCTTCATGATGCTGAACACACAAACAAAAAAGACACACAGGTTAATAAACAGTTGATGACCACATTTACATTAGTCATTTAGTAGACACTTTTATCCAATCAGTAGCTCAAAGCTTACATTGGATGTAAATGTGTTGGAAAACATCAGAAACACTTCTCATTATACAGTCCAATGCAACTCTGCCTGGAAATGACTGCCTCACAGACCAACACAAATTAAAGGCGCCTCTTTCACAGAGTTAAGAAGCGAATAATACTGGTGTATTTCAAGCCTTTCACCTGATATACGTTGATTAAAACAAATCAAGTGATGTCCTGCATTCTTTTAACATCAATACATATCATTAACCCATTCACACACTGAAGACAGGGCATTTACAGGATTACACGCTTACAAGTCACTCAAACACTGCTGAAAACATGACTCCAGCCAGCACAAGGAGTTTCACACGAACATGTAGGCAAGTAGATGCTAGTTACTGTGATAATATATAGTCTGCACACCAGCTTTACACAGGGACTAGCTGGGTGGCTAGGTCATGCATGGCTGGTCTTCAAGGCTAACATAGCAGGATGATGCTACTTGGTTAGCATAATATCACAGACGGATGGAGCCAGAGCATTTCAGTGTGGACAGTAAATAAGTAATAAATAAAAAACAAACAGCGAGTTGCAAACTAAACAGAAACCCCATTTACTGTAAACAAGACTACCAGCTCCATGCATGAAGCCTCCACTAGCAGCGGCCGACATGCGGATACCGACGGACCGACAGGGGACCCGAGCAGAGAGAGGTTTAAACAACCAATATATCATCAATGTGGGTTCAATATAGGCCTCCGTTTAATGTTGACCGTGTCAGCGAGGTGTTTAGACGTTTATAGGGATACACGATGACACCAAAGGGAGGATGGATGGTGATAACTTTATGAAATAAGCAGCCAGGAAATCTTACCCTGCCGTTTGCTCCTCTATGGCCGGCGGAAAAGAGACTCGTAGAGCACTTCCGCTGAAATTAGTTCACACTCAACTCTCGCGAGATTTACACAATATGGGGAAAAACACACATTTAGGAGAGGAAATACACACAAGAACATATTAGGAGGTCATCATGTTGCGTGTAGTGTTTGTAGTTGAATTCCAGGTGTGAATTTAAACCTTTTCTTACATTTTGATTTTTTTTTGTAAGAACCTGTTTTTGGTCCTGCATTAAAAAAAAAAATTCTACTCAACATGCTTTAGTGGTTTTATAACTGGTTTTATTTTTGCAACATTATTTTTGGTTATTGTGGATTTTTTTTTAATTTTTCTTACTTACTTATTTATTTATAATACTTGTTTGTTTGTTTTTCTACTATGTACCTTGTTTGCACTATATCTATGCTGCTGTAATCCTGTAAATTTCCCCGGTGCGGGACTAATAAAGGTTTATCTAATAAGATTATCTTATTTTAGTTTAGTTTAGTTTAGTTTATTTGCACAATTGAAACATAACAAGTAGCATTGATAAATTATATTACAGTGCAGGAAGAGGCAGAAAGCCCACTGGGCTTATTTGAAGCCTCCACCTCTATAATATTTAATATTTAAAATCACAATACGAATACAAAAAGAAAATACATATGATATGATATGAAATATTGTTGAAAAAGCATTTTTATCTTTTTTTTACAAGATATGATTTTTAATAATAATACATTATAAACAAGAAAACAAAGAAAAAAAATTGCAATGAGTCAAGATGTGAATGAGCATGAGTGTGTGTGTGTGTGTGTGTGTAAGTTCATATGTGTGCATATGATAAAATAAGATAAGATATGTGCGTCTCACACGCACATATCTTATCTTATTTTATCTTATAACTCTAGTTTGCTGTTCACCAAGATAACCACAAGATGGCGCCAACCCAAATTAATCAATAACCTGAAACAAGTTTTGTCTGTGATTCATCAAGTTCTGTCTTATGTTCATCACACACAGCAAACTATCGTGTGTTTGCTTCTTTACTCTCACTGATTTTCCTCTAGATACTCTAGATACTCTTACTCTAGATATAAACACAAATATAATTGCACACCACAGTGACACCAGGACATCTGTAAATCATGCAGGCTTTTATGGAAGATAAATGTGGGAACGACAACATAATCATCTCTATAATTACTCTTTTCACTCCAATAAACTGATAATTTAATGAATGAATTTAAACCTTTTCTTACATTTAGAATTTCTTTGTAAGAACCTGTTTATGGTTGTGCATTAATACCGCAAATTAAAGTTTAAAGCATAAATTCTACATCACCGATTTTATAAACATCCTTCAGTGGTTTTATAACTGGTTTTATTTTTGCAACATTATAACTTTAGTTTGCTGTTCACCAAGATAACCACAAGATGGCGCCAACCCCAATTAATCAATAACCTGAAACAAGTTTTGTCTGTGATTCATCAAGTTCTGTCTTATGTTCATCACACACAGCAAACTATCGCGGGTTTGCTTCTTTACTCTCATTGATTTTCCTCCCACTGAGAATAAAGAACTAAAGAAAGAAAGAAAGAAAGAAAGAAAGAAAGAAAGAAAGAAAGAAATGTTAAATAAAGAAACTTACTCTAGATATAAACACAAATATAATGGCACACCACAGTGACACCAGGACATCTGTAAACCATGCAGGCTTTTATGGAAGATAAATTTAATGATTAGCAGCCCAGATATAATACATATATATATTTTTCT
The DNA here is from genome assembly GCF_027596085.1 of Anoplopoma fimbria. Lineage (NCBI taxonomy): Eukaryota > Metazoa > Chordata > Actinopteri > Perciformes > Anoplopomatidae > Anoplopoma > Anoplopoma fimbria. Next base: position 8,604,228 of record NC_072452.1, on the reverse strand, counting down.
CTATAATTGCTCTTTTCACTCCAATAAACTGATAAACAAACACGAAGGGGTGGGGGCTGCTTCCACCATGCATTGACCTCCCTCCTCCCGAGAGGACAGGGACGACCCTCCTGCCCTGCTCTCACTCAAACATCTGTATTCACCCCTCAAACATCTGTATTCACGGACAGAGCTGCCGACACGGAAGCGGAGGTGCGCTGACATTGCTGCCTGCCTGCCTGCCTGCCTGCCTGCCTGCCTGCCTGCCTGCCTTGCGTAAAAGTGATGCTGTCATAGCCCCCCTGCAGCCGCGGACAGAGCAGCCTCTCTCCCCTCTCCCCTCCCGCACCCCCGCACACACACTCCCCCTCCACCCCCCACCCCCCTGGTTCCTCTCCGGCTCGCTGTCGCGGAGGCAGTGCGGATGTGGAGCCCGCAACGCAACGCTCTTCACCCCGTCGGCAAGCACCGGAGAAGAAGATGAAATGTTTTTCCCGTTATCTCCCGTACCTCTTCCGCCCTCCGAGCACCATCCTGTCTTCCACTTGCCACACCGAAGGTAGGGTGGGACGCCGAGGGGAGGGGATGGGGAGGTGGAGGTGGTGGTGGTGGTGGTGGTGGTGGGGGGGCTGTCATGGGCTGTGAGTTAAGGCTTACTTTGAGCGTGTGACATGAATGTTGAGGCTGCTCCTCTGTCCCTGACACATACAGTCTGGCTTCTTTACATGTGTGCTGTCAGAAGTTAGATTGTCTAGTTGTAGGGCTACTAAACCCCACTGCAGATGTGTCACAGTGCATGAAGTTGTTGGGGCCCATTTTTCAAATGTAGATATGAGAAAAGAAATATGCAAAGTGACAGAGAGGATTTGTGCGATTGTGTGTCTGTCTCGGGTCAAATAGCCCTCCTCGTTGAACTCATTTTGCTTTCCTTAGAGCTGTCAACACACAGGCCTACAGCATGCCAAGAGAGACACTCAGTTTGTGGAGTTGCATGACAAGTATCACCCTTTCACACTTTACTTAGAATTCGTATAGGAAACACGAGACCTTTCTGAGACAGAATCAGGCTTAATTCATCTGTAATTCACTCGGTTCAGAGGGTGGAATTTCCTCAAAATGCCAAAAAAAGAAACATGTAAATACGCCCAGTCTATACAGAGTTATAGTCATTACATTACAATACAGTCATTTAGCAGACGCTTTTATCCAAAGCGACTTACAATCAGTGTATTCAACATAGGTATTCAAGAGAACTAGCACTTGAACTAGTCCTCCAAGCATCTGATCCTGAAGATGTACACGAGTTCAAATGTTGAATTGAGTGAACTGACCAACGTCGTGACAGCAATAAATGAGTTCATAAGAGCTGGTCCATTCATCCTTCTGATTGTGCTGTCAGACTGGGCAGCCCAAGAGGGTCTGAGTGTTTGTATAACCAGCCATTTACTAGGTCATAATGTGGAGACTGAGCCACTGCATTATTTAGCTGTGCATGGTTGCCCTCCTTCCTGTGCGCGCTCTGCCCTCGGCCCCCTGGCACAGGAAGGAAGATAGTGTACAGTAAAGTATGTGGTGGCCATAGTCAGGGTCCTTCACAGCCTGTAGAGCTGACCTATATACTGTATATATATTTAGTAAACAGGAGGAAGACATGAGAGTAATTTATGCACACTCACTCACTCACTCACCTACCTACCTCAATTGCCCTTGATTTGTAGGATAAATTTAGGCCTCAAGGTTTAAGAGGGAATTATTTATTGACAAAATATTGAATACAGTGTACAATTGATAAAATGAGCTTGACACAAAACTTGGAAATACAAGAAAACAATGTTGTATTTCCAAGTTTTCCAAGAGAAAATCATTCTAAGAGACACTATGAAATTAATATATATAAAGACTTTTTTTAACATGACTTAATTCTATGTATCAATCATAAGGACATTTTTGGGGTTTTTTGTGGTCTCGAGAAGAAAAGACAAACTTTTCAGGGATTAACACACTTTGAGGATTAGCCAACAAAGTGTAAAAAATGACTCAAAACAATTTGTTCTTGAAGTAAAAGTGTAATATAATAAAGAAACTAGCCTTTCTCTTCGAGTTACTTGTGACAAATTGTCATGATGACATGGTGTAATCATCATAATAAAACAAAGGATAATCTTAAAGTAGCTTTTAACTTGAAGCATTGTCTCAATGACGACTGAGCCATGTCCGTCCAGTGAGGAAGAAAGATGTGGTTGAAAGTTCTTGAAAACGTGAGTAAGCTAAGCTTGAGTTAAAACATGTTTTGTCAAAGTACTTACGCTAAAGCATTAGCTTGTTTGTCCTGTTTATATTTGTTGTTATTATATTTGTTCATATGTTAACACCTACTTATGCTGTGTTGAAATGTGAACGATTGATACACCACACTTTTTATATATAAAGCCAAAACAATTCTTTGCAATGTCATATGTAGAGATATGATCGTCTAAGTCATAAAGTGAGGTCTACAAACACAGTCTTCCTCTCCCACTCTATTCGCTCCCTTTCAGACTCTCATTCCTTCTGCCTGAGATAAGGGAGTGGTATAATAGAGGAAATGATAGATCAGTAAACATGGAGCTGCAACACTCCGCCACAGTATGATACATGATCCTGCATTGCTGTCTGTGTGGAGAAATGTGAAACAGTTAAACCAAGAAAGCGAGTGAGAGACGATGTATCTCATGTGCTGGAGGCCAGCAGGGCGTGATGACACAGCAGATGACCTTGGAATTATGATGTGTAAAAATGAAAGAGGCCATCTCATCTGCCCGCTATGTACTAGTCGCGTATGGGTTAAACAATACGGAAAAGTAGAAGCCAGTCAATTGCTTAAATGTGTGTTTGTGTTGCTTAGAAGGTCATTGTTTGTTTACGCCCGTGTTTGCGTTTCCTGCCGTGACATTGTTATCGTGCTTCGCCTTTCCATAAGACCTCCTGGTCCTCGAGGAGGCTTCTCGATGCAGCGCTGTAGCCCTTGTTTTCCCTCTCAAGCAACCCCCCTCCTCTCTTCAACATTTCCCAGCATTCATGTCCGGCCCAGCTGAGCTGAGTTCACCCCAGGGAAGATGAGTATGCAGTTACCATGTTAGTGGAAAAACACATTATATAAGCCTCGTACTGGACCATATGTGTGTTTTCTCTTTGTTTATGTGGACCATTGTTGAGAGCAGAGTGCCAGCGTCAGTCAGATTCACCTGGCTCCGGTCTCTGAGGGATACACAGCCAGCTTTTTGCTCTGTGTTTTCATGTGTGTGTGTGTGTGTGTGTGTGTGTGTGTGTGTTTGGGTCCCTGGGTAAGTTTGAGTCCTTGTGTGTTTTTTTATGTATTTTTTTCTGCTCCTTTGTCCCCTGGTTTCTTTTTTTCCCCCCATTTCACATCGATCTGTCAGTTCTGGTGTGATGGATTAAGTCTTAAAGGTTTCTGATGGGGGTGTGTTTGTATGCAAGTCTTCCTTCTGCTCTAAGGGAATAAAATAAGAGTCCCCAACTGACAACTCGCCACATCTCACACTGCCATCAATCAATGCAGCCAGTCCTTCTTCAGCTTCCTCCTCTTCCTCCTTCCTGTTTCTGTAGTGTCTAAGGGCAACTCTTTGATACACTATCTGTGTGAGTGAGAGAGGGAAAAGCAGAATAGAGTTGTGAATATTTAAGATTAGGTGTGTGACAGGAAAGTCTCTGATTAAGTGCTATAGTTGACAATTGTCTTGTGTCTTTGCATTTTGCAGTTTTACACGGATGTATTATTTATAAGAAGAACAGTGAGATTGTCATGGCAGCGCCTTCGGGGGACTTCTGTCGGCATTTAGTCAAAGCATGACATTGAGTTGAGGAGTTTTGTGTGTGAGGAAACACAGCGTATGCTGGTGTGTATGTGCACTGTTATCATACATCCTGCTGTGTTGTTGTTATCCTGACAGACACCCACTTCACAGCTCAGAACACACTCCTTGTAGTCGTCCCGTTCTCACATGCCGCCGGGGACAAACACCCTACATACACCCACACACACACATAAGGCACCCACACACTCGTACACGTGACAGTTCTGTTTCAGTTTGGTCAGCTTTTCTTTGCAGAGAGTAGAAAGATGGGAGAACACTGAACAAAAGGGTGCTAAAAAGGATACCAGAGAGAGAGAGACGGAGGGAAGTTGTCAGTTCAACGCGGTCCTCCTCTTTATACTTTAACACCCTGATAAGCAAAGTAACACGTTGAGAAAGGAGGATATCCTGAAAGGGGTTGGCTATTCCTGTTGTAGTTTAGCACTTCCTAAAAGTTGGTTGACTTGCAAAAAAAGGATTATTAAATTGAAGCAGAGGTTATCCTGACTTTTAATCTGTAGCATGGGACAAGCTCTGAAAAACACTGGACCCTACTTTTACCATAATGCAACTCAATAGTGTCTTTTGTTAGGCTGTTAAGTTGCCCAAGCTGAGATGACATCACAATGACATCACTAGGGCTATTTCCTCAGACTTTAGATAGTGTCTCCATAGCCACAGTAAATATTATACAACTGCTTTCACAGGCGGAATAGTACTCTTCATGGCAAGTAGCTTCTCTAAAGTGGAACACACATGCACAAGCTCTTGTGACGACAAACATCTGCTCTGCTGAAGTGCCCTAGAGCAAGACGCTTTAATGCCTACTTGCCTCAGGACTTCTGCAGCAGAGCTTGTGGTGTAGTTGGAAGAAAACAGGGTTCCCTTCAAAAAGTAGAATGACAAAATGAGAAATGTGTTTCTGTTTTTGTATTTTGATATTTATTCATACATTTCTAAAACGTATTTCTTTTTGCATTGATGAAAAAGGGTTATTGTAAGACAGTATTTCAAGGACTTACATGAAGCACGTTGGCTGATCGGCATACTTGTAGCTTTCATATAAACTAAGCCACATTGTTGTAATGCAGTAAAGTTTAAAGCTGCATGAATCAATCATGTTATATTTACATAAGATCAATAACTATGTGTAATATAAAAGGTTTCCTTTGTAGTGACAAACATATAAAGAATTATCACATGATGTGCCATCACCCGGAGCTCTATGGAGGACTTAAGCATCTGTCAGTTAATTATTTATGTTTTCTGACCGGCAACTAACCAAGTTAGCAACAACCTGGTTAACATAGTGCAACATTATATTTATACTTTTCTAAAGTTTTTGCTGCCGGTTGTGTAAATAGCCAACTGTTTGCTAACAGCTATGCCTTATCAATCCATCCATTCATTATAACCATATAAAAACCATAATATAACCATGTCCTGCTGGTGAGCAGTAAAATGGGCTAAACCGTGTCCTCTGAATCCCACTAGTTGGACCTCAGGAGTCTGAGAACAGATATGAACGGCACGTTCTCTAACACTGCGAGACGAAAACATCATAACAGACCGTCCGCTTTCTCACACAGCACTTATCTGCAGTCTCACTTTACCTTAAACACTTCCTGCCAGGTCTCCACAGTAAGCCTACACGAAAACAAGGAAAGAAGCATCAGTATAGTATCACTGAGACTCCCTTCACACCTACAGCCAACGCAGGAGGCGGTGTTTCATTACAGCAAACACTGTGACGCAAGTCTCATTCCCTCCTTTATCACCGTTTCACAATACAGTAGAACCAGCGCAAACTTTTCACCTGTGGCCTGTAACTCAACGGTGAGCCTCAGTGTTCAAGCCCCTTGTGTCATAAGCCATCAACTATATTCCTGTTGGGAGCTACAGAGGCAGACAAAGAGGCTCCTTATCGAGCCGGTCTAGTGGGCCTTTACTCCGGCTGGCAGGCTGCAGTACAGAGAGAGAGACTACTATTGGGATTGGGGTATATATATAGATCAGGATGGGCTTCCTCTCTCTCTCTCTCTCTCGCTCTCTCTCTCTACCCATCTGTCTCTGTGGTTTTCATAAAGGATCCTGATGGGATGAGTGAGACAGGTTTGCGCTGGTGCAATAAAAGCCTTTCATTAAATCCTGAACAGCATCTTGTATTTATCGCCTTTAAAAAAATAATGCAGCAATGGAATATAAAGCAACTGACAGAATATTATTTCAATGTGATGACTTCTTAGATGTGGTGAACCAACCTATTAGTTTAGAGGGAACAATCGTTGGAGGTTCTTTGCTTCTATGGTGATCTCTATTCTTACTTTTCATATAAAACCTAAATGATCAGAATTAGACTAACACAGTCTCAGGTATAACAAGTGCTCAGCACACCCAGGTGACACACGGATGTAAAGCTTTTATCGTTTGTATCTCAGCCTTTTTAAGTTGTGTGAATTTCAAAGAACAGACTAAAACTTGGATGAAACTTTAATGAGTTTCTGCAGCAGCGGCAGAGAGGATATAGAGTGGATAAGAACAAATGGTGCTGGAGATAATAAAACAAAGTGTAACAGCAACTATACATATTTGAAATAATGCAACAGAAAGATAAAAGAAGATTGAGGGAGTAGCTCAACTGTTTTGGCCTCTGTGTTTAGGAGGAAAACAAATTGATTACAAATTGGTGTTAGGTTGATTTTTAATTACTGATAACCAATAAGATAGTTATGATAGGCCAACTACACAGTCCCCATGGCTATAGAGCTCAAAAGGTTGTGATCCACGCCTCAACAACATTTGTCCATATTCCATGCAAAGTAAAGGCTAAAGAGAGAAGGGGGCATTGATAAAGTCTACGAGGCTTTTTTGGGTGAGAGAATGAATTAGTAACATTTGCGGATACAAGTGAGAACTGTGTTTGTACTGGGAAGCTCCCAGATGTAACACTTAAGTTGGGAATATGATGCAGGATGTTCCTGATCAAGAACAAGTGTAGCAGATAGAGGTATAGCATGTCATGTGCCTTCAGGAGACTGGAGAAACAGATCTGCTGGGGGGTTTATCCCAGTTGTCTGTAGAAACCCAACCGTACCCACAGGGGCAATGGCTGTGATCCAATTAGGTCTCGCTTTAGTTGCCCTTTTATAGTTTCCCAGCATAATTTTTCAATATCCCTCTGAAAATAGCCGTCCTTTGTTGCAGAGTCATCACAGCCCTGTTTGCGCAGGATAACCTGAGTATTGGGGTCGATACGGAGCAGGGATCAGACCAAAACAGTCTGGAGCAAAGATGGCTATAGATAGAAAGTTGTTCATGAGTTTTTCTGTCTGTCATCAGCATCATGGGCAGAGTACAGTGGCGTGTGAGAGACTAGAGATGCTACATCAGTCCTTTTACTGTTCTTTCTGAATGGTGTTCTACACAAAAGTAATGGCACTGGATAAATAATGTAGCCTAATGCTACTGTATGAGACGGCAGCAGTACATGAAGTACCAGTCTGTCTCTGACACCCCTTAGCCCTGTGCGCACACACAGTATAACACAACTCTGAATGGATGGATGGCACATGAGTCATACATCTGCAAACCATGTCTCAGTCTGTCTCATCTTTTTATATTGATGTGCTTCTCTAGTTTAAGTCACAATTTGTGATAAACCGCATCTAGGCAGCACATTTATACTGATTCACACTGCGAGCCTTACCTTTCTTATTAGCCGGTATTGTTATGCAGTAAGCTGGTGATGTTCCCCTGTGTGAACCTTATTAGTCATCAGGTCTAAGACAGTATAATAGACGATAAACCACCTGTAAGATTCAGGAAGTGATGCCTATACCCAAAAACATCTATACAGTTTCATATCGTCACAGATTACACAACTTCTCTTTTACCAAGCTTCCATTTACAGCTCCTTTTTTGGTAAGAAATAGTTTAAATCATGAACTCTAATCTGTATGCATTCCAGCTATACTGTATGCAAACAATCATGCATGACTTAACAATGTAGATTATTTTAACAGAGATGGAAAAGAATCAGTTCATCCACCACTCTAGTCCAGACTAAAATATCTTAACAACTATTTGATGTATTGCTATGGAATATCGTACAGACTTCATGGCCCCACTATAATTAATTGTAATAAATTTGTTGATCCCCTGACTTTTCTATGCCATCCATCATGGATTGGAGTTGTATTGTGTCCAATGCTTTGGTTTATGCCCAATGCCTATAAAGCTGACTACAGTCATCTTAAGCTGTACTGCTAATTAGCTCATTTTGACACGCTAACACGCTAAACTCAGATTGCGGTCATAGCAAACATACATTAAACAAAACAGCATGTTAGCATGATCATTTTGAGCATGTTGCATTTAAATCAAAGCACCACTGATTACTGTGATGGAGGTGCGGTAAGCCAAAATGAAACATCGGAAGATTTATTTTACGCATGGACAGGTGAAGCTGGCACAATCCCTGCTAGAGTTTATCTAAACAGGGAATATTAATTATCACCATACTCTACATTTAATACATAGGGAGCAAATATCCGGCTAGGCTACAACTGACAAGAATTACCACAATGTGCAATCATTCTGTCTTAACATATGTAGTATCTCAAGCATCAAGGTACAGCAAACAAAAATAGTACTAAAAGCAATGAAACTCACATTCCCGCTCAGACAAACAATTGTTTGGTTCTGCTGCAGTTAGTGCAAAGGTCTCACACCTGAACTCAATCCCATATATTAAGGTTGTCATCCACCATGGTCCTTCCACTTTCTGCTCTCCCTGCAGACCGGCTCTTCACAACAGCACTATGTATCTACTACAGCCATTCAACTCAATTTCATTTCATATTTCCATAGTATTGAAGGCATGGTCTTTGTAGTTTAGAATTCAGGCCCATGCCTCAAAGATTAATTTTGTACACGTGAATTTTACAAGCTGTGATGATTAAAAACATCAGGCCTAGGTGTGTGGCTCGCAAACACAACTTTAAAGATAGCATCTGACAACTTCATTAAATTGAACAAATGGATTTGGCAAGGAGCCCTGTTGACCAGCTTTGTCTCACTGGAATTTAACTAGGTTTAAAATCCCACCACTGATATTGTTGCCATACTCTAGATTCTCCCTCTTCTCCAGTGGGACTATGCAGCCCTGACTAAATGAGACTCTGTGGGATCAGTACTCAACATATTCACAGGCAGGCTCGAGAGACAGAGACCCCTGTGCTAATTTCAGTCAGATGCCAAGAAGAAAATATATAAGAAATTAAAAAAGTTCAGATTTTTGTCACTTTCCATCACAAATGAAATCTAATAATTCTAATAAATACTTTGAAGATCTTCGTCTTTGTGCGTTTTGTTGAAAAACCAGATCATCTGAAATATCATCCAGACTAAATATTATTATCCATCAACATTAAACACCCACAACAACCATTAAAATTAATATATATAAAAAGTTAGAAAATAATTGTGATTTTAGAGTGCCAGATTATGTGCAGCTAATTAATGATTGGCTACTGAAGGTTGATAAAATATGGTTCCTCAGTATAACAATAACCTGGCATGAAATGAGCTCTAACAGCCTTAGTCTTATTCTAACTTTAAAATGAGTCGATAAGTAGAGCTTTGTTCCCATTCTGTTATATAAAATGTGCTTTGTTCAGTTTGTTCTCAACCTTGGCTCTCAGTGATTAGCTCCCATTGATCTGACCAAATGGCTCTGTGACCCACCTAGCATAAATTGTGTTTGGAGGCCTGATGTGTGACAAAGTACAACACTGAGCCTAAATTAGGTTTCCCACCAGCAGCCAATTTAATGCTTGGAAATTACTTACAGTAGATGTTTTTGAGGGACACGGCCAGGCCAATCTATCACGAGAGGCATTACGTTTTTTTACAAGGTTTGTAATGACCTACACATCGCCTCATACCAGGCCTGCTCAAAGTGACATTGTGCTAAGCTGGTTTTGTAGTACACACTTTGGCAAACTGTACTCGGGAAAAAAAGCAGCTCAGGAGAGCAGTATCATTACGGAGATTTAGACTGCTGCAGACATTTGAGTATATTTCATTGAGCCCATCTGGCCTGTTTGAAAGTGTCGCTGAGTCTAAGAGAGGCGGTCAGGCGGTAGAATAGAGAGCGTGATGGATGGGGTGATGGACTCAGGGGGAGGGGAGAAGATGAGAGTGCAGATTTGGGGGGGGAAAGGAGCTCTTTTCCGGCAGAGTTGAATCACAGGCTTGGCTGCGGCACACTGCTCTTCCTGTTTTCATACCAAGCACTCGGCCCTGGCTCCTAACCAGCCTCGACCAACGAAATGCGTCTGAACCCCACATCACACCGGCACACTCTCTTTCTCTCCCTGACATTTTGGCTCACCACTGTCTTCCCCCTCTTCATCTTTCTGACTCTCATTCACTACATCCTTCCTTTTGCTCCATCTTCTAGGTTTTTGTAACTTTCACTCTCTTTTTCTTCACCCCGGTTGGACCTTTTTTTCCTCCCAGCCTTCCGGTAGTACAGAGGGGTGTGGGATAGGGCCAGAGCCTCCAGGTTTCCATAGTGATACTTTGTATCCTGATGTCATTAGTATTGACGGTGTGCTGCCAGGCCAAGCTGTCCTGGCACAGGGGCTGTTTACTGTTTACCCCAAACTTAAACCATTCACTGTGAGATTTGTCTGTGCATGTGTGTGTGTGACATCAGAATCCAGTCCGTCAAATTGTTCTATTTTACATTCGACATGGAGGGATAACGATGAATGACTAGGCAACAGGTAGGAAAAAAAAGTGGTTCATTTGTGATCGTCTGATGAAAAAGCTCTTGATGTGAAGCACCGTGGTTCGGTTCCAGGAGCTGGATTTGCACCAGAGAGAGGCTTGGCAAGGTGGAAATGGCTGTTTCATAAAGAAACATCCCCTCTGTCTGCTTGCTCACTGTATGATTACTGAAGCGTGTCTGTAGAGCACAACTCCCAGCGCGACTCCCCGCCTCCTTTTTCTGGCTGCTTCACTGGCTCGTCCGTCTGAGGAGATGGGCGCCTCCTTATCACCGCTCCCCTCAGAAATGTACATGCGTTCATCTGCTCTCCCGTGTGCCCACGTGTACGACGTCATGCGTCTGTGTTGAATACTCACATACCCACATCTCCACCTCCCACAGATTGTTCAGCTCAGAGCTCTCCTGTAGGCCCTCAGCTGGCAGGTTGTTGTCAGTGAAATTAGTTCTGCTTGGTGTCTTAGGCCAGGGGTAAACATAATATGGATCCCCATATTGATGCTGTCACATCACATGCAGGGAGAGCACATCTAAATTGCTCTCTCAGGACACATACACAAACGTGAGCTTGTTTTCCACATACATAAAAGGAACCCTCTTTGCATCCTCCTCTGGTGGTACTTCATGTATGACATAATGGCTAATGATTGTCTTTGGATGCAGAAAAAAAGTTATTTTTGCATTGATTGAAATGTGAACTGAGACTTGTCCTTACACACACACACACACACACACACACACACACACACACACACACACACACACACACACACACACACACACACACACACACACACACACACACACACACACACACACACACACACACACACACACACACATGACAGAGAGAGAATAGTCTATTTTTGGGGACATTCCATTAGAGTCCGACCAATAACCAGAGAGCAGACTGTATTACAGCTGATATTTATTTATCTCAGATACGTTCAGTTTCAGCCTTTTATGGTATTGGAGAGAGAAGGGCAAAGACATGCAATAAGGGTTTTTCAAGTGTTGTTGTTACTGTTCCTGCTGTATATTGCAAACATGATGACTTTGCAGTAGTCAAAAGGTTACAGAATTTTTAGTACAAAAGTCCCTTCGGTGCTCCAACATCCCAATATCAGTCAAATAAAGATTCTGCCTCAGTACATATTGTTGCCCCAACTCTTTTATAACCAAAATTGAGAGCAATTATGTGTTGTAAATGCATAGATTATATTGTTTACCAGCACTTTATCTTGCATATCCACATTGGTATCTGCCCCAAAAGTCCAGTGATTTTGGAGTTCTATACTTTGCATTGCCTCTCGGGAGTTTACCTAATACGCCTAACCCTTAAATGTAGTTTTAATTGAATCCAAACAAAGACAGGAACCATGATAGGTTGTTAATAGTTCTGTAAATTTGACATGCTGACAGCTAGCTCTTGGACAAGGTTAATACATGTCTTTCATTCAACATATACAGTATGTTGATCATATTACCCAGGTTTAAACATGTAATATTCCATTTTGCCAGATGGTGGTGCTCTAAGATCAGCTCTATAAATGCCAAAGAGAAGTTGTTCATGTCAATAAGCTCAATTTCATTTTTTCTATGTGTATGTATGTATACAGTACCATATAAAGCATAGATACATAGATGGATTAACTTTATACTACACATTTGTATATTTCATAATGTAGATGACATGAGAAGACATTAGATATCTTTAGATATTAATACTTTACATTGCATGTTATTTCATTGTTTCATATTTCCTGTGTATTATCTCACAAAGTGTTTTTGACACAGCCAGCACAATAAACACATAGATGGACAGACCACTTTTTCCAGTCACTCTCCTCACATGTGTCAGAAATGGTGAGTGCCTGAGGCTACTTTGCAACAGAGAACCCTCCTGCCTGATCAATATATTGAGCAATAAAAATTAAGCCCTTTTCAAATGAGAAACTGTCTGGGTGAGCCAGGCGACATGTTTCTATTAAAACCAGTTGCATGAATTTATCATCACAGTGGTAGGGCCTGATCCCACCTTAAGCTCTCCTTTAAATGTGTCTGTGAGTGTGTCTAGTTGAATAGCGTGGAGGGACAGCTTGCCACCCTGTGGGCACCACGGCGACAGTCTATCTGTGATCCACGCCGGCAGCTGCTCTGCCAAATGGGATTTTCCTGGAGATTACAGCCTCTAAGTGTGACACGCTTGCATGTGTTTGTCTTTGTTGTTGACGGAGTGCGTGTGAGGACTTTTGTAATAAAGCTGTGTGTGCTTGTGTTTAATTGTGTGTGTGTGGGGGTCTTGAGCCGAAGTGCACAGAGAACATGTTCTGTTGTCACAAGGGTCTGGTTGGAACACAACTGAACTCTCTCTGGCACTGAATGTGTTCAGATGTGTGGTCAGATCCACACTGCTGCTGTTCTCATTAGCACCATTACATCTTGTTGAATAGAATGTATCTATCTTGTGAGTATAGCCAGAGCCTATGGATGGTAAAGAACAAGATGATTTTACTGTGTGTCAACTGTTCAGTATTTAAATTGTGTATTGAATTGTATTTGAAAGTCATCGTCATGGTTTATGGCCAAATTAACTGAAATTCTAATGACGCGTCCATCATCCTCATCTGTGCTTTGTGTGCGCCATAGACAAATGTTAGCATGCTAATATGGTATCTGTAAAGACATAATTTAATTGTGAGCATGTTAGCATTTAGCTAAAAAAATTTGCACAGACCATGGATTTTGTTTCAGTCTACAGTCATATGACATGTGGCTAATACAAAATTATTTAAAGAGATTTCTTTTTTTTATATTTAAAAATGTTACTGTGCTATTACAATGATTACTGACAGTAATACCTATATCTACATATAAAGACAATGTCGTGTCTCACCCAGCATCGCATTTGAAACGATGTGACTTTTGGAATTGGTCCACTGCCTGACACTGATAGTGCCATTTAATGAGCTTCTGTTTAAGATAAGATATTAAATTAGTTTTATTTTAATGCAGGGCTTATAGCTATGAATGGTAAAAGCTCCTATGGATTCTTATGGGTGCTGTTACAACATCCCATTAATGAGTTTTCCCGTGATTTTATATAATCGTTCTCAAGTCAATGAAGCAGTTAAAACTGAGCTGTGCTATATTATAAAATATTAATATCATTTTTTGAGTGGAATTCCCCTTTAACCCATTTTCTGTTTGCCTCAGCGTCTGCTCTGTGAAGAGCTGTCTGCGGTCCTGAACATAAGCTGTGCATGGATCCCTGGTCAAGTATGGGGAGGTGGCTTTGTAGTCGCTCACTAACCTGCTTAACCTACTTTCTTCTTGCCGGTTCTTTCATCTGTCCACAGAGAGGAAAGTGCTGTAGGACAAATTTGGCATACTTAACCACAGACACAGTGTCTGCCCAAGCTTTCCAAGCAGCACGAACGATACCACACTTTGTTGTATTTCTGTATTCTTGCCCTTAATGCATCACTGATCATTTCCCTAATGAAATCCAGCTTCACTCCCCGAACATGAACTCCCCATGTTCGGCCCATTAACCCAACTGGTAGAAAACGTGTTGGGACGCGCTTGAACCTTCATTGAGATGAATATGACCAAAATAATGACATTTTAAGATCTTAATTGTCCAATTATGTAGACAGCTGTTGTGCTGCATTGCAATGCCAGTTCAATAGCAGTTTCCTAGCAACCAGAGAGGTACAATGCAATGATTTTCTGTTAAGTGGCATCATTTCCTCTCAGCGAGACCAGACTGTATATTCACAAAACTGCAATCTGCTACATGTTCCTGCTTCTTCAGCTTTCTGCTAATCTTTCCTATGATTTTCTGCTTATAAAATTGTAATACAGCAGAAACAATCATAAGTGTGAGTGTTTTGTGATCGGGCACCTGCTTATAAAGACATCCATGTTGGTGGTGTGTACGTCAGTGTACCCTAGAGGTGTGTCCGTGCTGTGTAGCCGCAAACAAAATCATTTCAGTTGATTAATGTTCATCCCAACTGCTCTGTCCTGAACTAATCATTGTACATGCATTCTTTTCAATTAATTAATTATCAAGGGAGGTAGAGAGAGGGGGAAGGCTGGGGGAGGGGAAAAGAGAGTCAGGGGGAAACAGAAAATCCAATCCTGCTGGTCTGAAGAATGATGTAATTGGAATGACACCAAGAGTAAAGCCCGCTGATTTCGGGACAGCCTCTAGGCTTGATTTAATGCCCTCTACCAAAACTATACATCCATCTTTTTATCTTTCTCTCCTTCCCCTCTCTCAGGCCCCTCCGCTCTCCTGTGTTCCTCCCCCACCCTGTCTCCCGCTCTCTCCTCATTCACCAGCTACTGCCATGCATCTCCATCTGTACTCTATTAACAGAACAGTAGCTGCGTTTTATAATATGTAAAGCCAGAAGGTTATAAACTCTAACAGAGCACGTATTTCTTTCAGCATTTTACTCACTCCGTTTGGCATTTATGCACTTGAATGGGTGCGTTTTACTCTCACAGAGGTTATGTTTTATTACTGAATGAATATCTCCAGAGAGGAGAGAAAAGGGCAGACTAAGCAGGTGTATCCAGGCCAGGGTGCTCCGTCCCCGGGGTTCACTGCTGCTCAGTCCCCTGACAGATGGACGGCCAGGGCAATCCTATTACCCCCTTGTGTTTAGATCCTCTTAATGCCGGGGTGGGTTGCATGGCTAATGGAAGGCAATGAGTGTTTGACGGGAGAATCTCATGCTGCTGAATGATCCCTATTTGTTTAATAACTTTGAGGAGATCTCAAAGCTGTGGACAGGCAGTGAAACTGATAACCATGATGACTTTGTAGCTCAGTTAGCTTGTGGTCACTGAGGGATGTCATATTAAATTAGCTCAGCCGCTTAATAGGCTTTACTGTTTATATTTCACATAGTGATTTCATCCATCATTGTCCAGCAAAAATGAAGAAAGTGACATCAAGTCCCATCACTCTCTTCAAGACTCAGTCTTTGAATTGCTTTGAAATACCTTTTTCATAAAATGTTTTATAGAGCATGTGTCACAGCACAGTATTGTTCCATTCATATGCCTGTTATGACATTTATGAGTACCCTGACCTGTCCTGAAGATAGTTAAATATGTCATGCAAGACTGAGACATTCAGTGACAATACAGTAAACCTGGAAATAAAGGGAACTATAGACAGCCTCAGGTTGAATCTTAAGACTGACTGTCACATATGTGTCTGAAACCACTGTTTTGCAGTGAAAATGCTCCACTATTTCATATTTTTGTGCCTCTCACATAGAGTTAGGCACTACTACTGTATATGTCAAGAGATAATATCGATTTATCCACTGTCAGAGATTAACATTGTGGCAGCTATTCATTTTAATCTCTGTATTAAACCATTGTGGGCAACATTGTAAACCGGGAATGCTTTACTTATGACAATATGGGTTAATTAGCCAAGCTAGCAGCTCTATTGATGGCAATATTGGTTGGTTGGTCAATCTACCACTTTGGTCCACGCTGAAATATCTCAACAGCTATTGAATGGATTGGTATGAGATTGTGCACAAACATTTTTGGTCCCCAGATGATACTTACTTTGGTGACCCCTTGGCTTTTCCTCTGGCACCACTGGCAACTATTGTATGGATTTCCATGAAATATGATACACACATCCATGTCACCTTAAGGGTGAATTGTAATAGCTTTGCTGTTCCTTTAACTTTTCCTTTTCTTTTTACATCGTCACGTCGAAATGTTTAAAGTTAATGACCAAATACCTGCAAAACTAATGCGAATAATATAAGATTACATACAAACAGGATTTTCCACATATCACCCACCCCAACTCCTATCTGAGACACCGTGAAACTTACTACAGAAGATGTACTATATATGTTTATGGTCTATTTTTGTACAGAAAGTAATAAGAAAATCAAACTATTCCACAAATCATTACAAAACATTACAAAACACATCTTTTGGGCAAATTTAGTGGCATCTCTCGTGTTCAAAGGTATCTGAGTGATTTGCGAACAAATGTGATTATTAACCGTTTAACTGTTCCATTATTTGTACCATATGCATCTCAAAATATGATTAACTATATGGCTCTTAAATATATGTTGTATTGATTTGTCTTTATCTCATATTTGTCTGATTAACTGGAGGAAAATAATCAATATTTGAACCTATTTCAACGGGACATTTTCCAGGGGTCGATATACCCAATGACTGCAATCTCTATCTATGAGGGAACTGCAGTGAAGGTGGAGTATAACTGTGCTATATGGTCAAATATCAATACCCATGTGTACATGTGTGTGCATGCATGCTGCTTTGTATGCAGACAGCGTTTTTGCTGCCTGTAGCCCTACGACGGCATCCCCAGGTCAAGCAATTACCACACATCAAGCGAAGCAATTGGGCATGACTAAAATATCATTGCCATGTGATCGTGTCCCTATGTTTGGGCTGGTGGAGCCTAATTTAACCCACTTTGTCCATACAATCGAGGAGAATTGAGGACACGCTCTCCAATTCTGGGGGCCCCCCTGAGCATTTCCTGCAAGCCTGACACACAGCAGCTGGGCTGTAGACGCGCCGTGACTGGTCTCCTACCCAGCGGAGTGGGAGATGGGGTGTGATGAGCAAGAGAAGTGAGGTAGCGGAGGAGAACAAGAAGCTGGAGGAAGAGGAAGGAAGCATTAAATGAGGGATTGGAGTGGAAAAACTTGAGGCACTTTGAGTGAGGGATCTCAGACTGTGCCTGTATTGACTCCCTTGCAAGGTCACGTGAATCGATTTGAGAGCGAATGGTTTCCGGTCACGGTTGTTGCTCTGAGATGCTCTCCATAGGTATATGAGCCGGAGTGGTCACATTTGGACTCGGCGGGAAAGAGGGGGGAGAGAAGTGGAAGGGGTTAAGGGGAGAGGAGATTGGCATATATGCACAGGGAATGGGACAGAGGCAGGGAGGGAGACGGTGATTGATCCCCGGCTCTGGCTCCGAGCAGCATTTGCCACTTATTCCCTCATTATACAGTCAAATATCTCGGTGCCTTTAGCTGCCACCCCTGCCCTTCATCTGCCTGTCTCTCCGCCTTTTATTTCCCCCCTCGCCCTCCCAACAAAATCTGACAAACCTGAACCTCTCATCCATGCGGCTTCATTCTACTAAATCCATTGTTTCCACTGATTTCATTTCAATTTCATCCGGTCTTCCTGCTCAGCTGTAACTTAGTCTTTTTTGCGGAAGACGAACGCTCTGTGTTTCTTTTGTCCTTGTAAAGCCTGTTTAAATATTGATAGAGATGGGAAGCACCGCTGACCACTCAGTCAGATCCGAGAGGGTCAAGGATGGCAGAGTTTCTCTGCAGATTTCAATAAGGGGGCAGGGGACTGTAAATATGCTAGCATGTGAATCACGGGCCCCCGCAACCGCTCCAGCAACCTTCATTATCCCGCTGCATGGATAACGCCCTGTAATGTATTCCAATGCAGATGGAGGTTGGAGGGTGATGGGGTGTAAAATAGCATGTGTAGGAAGGCCCTGTTTTTCGTCGACTAGCAGCCTGCCGCCCTCACAGCCAGATACCCATTAGTACAGGAGCAGAGGATTGGATGTGCAAATGGTCCCATGGATTAGAGAGCTAATGCATTTAGGAGAGGGGGCTCCACAATCTCTTTATTGCCACTGCTGTGTAGTGTATGTGTGTGTGTGTGTGTGTGTGTGTGTGTGTGTGTGTGTGTGTGTGTGTGTGTGTGTGTGTTGAGGCTCGTGCAGGGGAGATACCCTGTCCCTTTGTGGATCCTGAGAGATTTAGAGTAAAGTGAGTAGATAAGGGCAGGGATGCACTGCGAGCACAGCCACACTGATGCAACACACACACACACACACACACACACACACACACACACACACACACACACACACACACACACACACACACACACACACACACACACACACACCAGAAGAGGGCTTGTTGTGTGTGCTGTTATTAAAACTCAGCATGGAAATGAGATCTTTCCAGTAAGAGGCGCAAAAGGCGGCCCTACTAATCTAATTAATCAGCTTCTGGGATTTCTCATTTTCTTCTGCCCTCTTTGTGGCTCAGCAGTCTTCTCCCTTACACAACTCATCCTTGTCGCCTCTCTCCTTTGTGTCCCTCTCTGCCCTGATTTCTCTGAATCTGAACTTCACACCCCATCTCAAGCGTTTGGGCAGAAACGTGCCATGTCATGCGCTTCCTATAACACATCTTATGAAAGCCTCTGTTGTCCTCTCACTGTGAGTGGCTGTTCTAGGCCCCAGTGTTCAATCTGCTGCGAGGATATATGGATGCCTCTGCAGCAAGATGGAGGGACGGTGATGCAGGATCTACCTGCTAACAGGCCAGAAGGCAGCTGTCGGCTCTACACGCTCCAAACCTTGTAGGTGGTCATCAAGCTGTGAGCGAGCAGAATATGAACTCTTCCTCTGTGTCGGTGGGTCCAGAGAGAGCATCACGTTTGCTGCTTTTTTTTTTTTTTTTTTTTTTTTTTTTTAAAGAGCCAGCCACCAGGCAGCATGGGAGGGGCCCCCTCCTTCGCCGAAGCACAGCAGCAGAAGCAGAAGCAGCAGCAGCACAGTGGGTAACTACAGTACAGCTCTGCTCTGGGCACAGTGAGTCAGCTGAGCAGCCGGGATCACAACCGCCGGTGAATGAATGGAGGAGAGAGAGGAGACCCTGCAGTGTCTGGATACGGAGAGGCGAGTGTGCGCCACTCTGGAGGGATGACATGGAAAGAGCGAAGTGATCGGAGCAAGCTTGTTGACGCATAATCCCGCCCGCCCCGCTGGCACTGGGAGGGGGCAAATCTAGCCTGCCTAAACTCAAATCCTCCACAAGAGATTTACCAAGTGCGCTGCTGCTGCTGCTGCTGCTGCTGCTGTTCAGCCACCTTCAAGGCATTTATTTCCTTTTTTTTGACCACATCTCTGGTGAAAATTGGCATAGTTGTAATATTTTCTGGGGGGATGCATATGTCTCTGAAGCAGTGGACCCTAATGCGCTTTCATTATTAGAGAGTTGAATCCACTGCTGGGATCGGCACTGTCACTGCGTCGCGGACGGTGCGCGGTTGGATGCGCCCCTGAGGTTGTGGACAGGACCTGCCCGTACATCAGCATCAGCATCAGCATCATCACAGGTATTTTGATCGTGACTGTGTTGATTACACCGGAGATCTGGAGCCATGACAGGCCCCCCGCTGGCCCCACGGCCCGCCTGCTGACGGTACCGGGCAGGATGGGAGCAGGTCTGCCGCTTTCAGGATCCCAAACCAGCCGATTTATCAATGGAGGAGGAGAGTGACACCCGGAAAATCAACAGCAGCTTCCTTCGCGACCACAACTATGCAACCGAAGGTATTTAAATAGATGATGTTGGGCGAGAGGAAGACTCCCTTTAAGCTGTTTTACCGGCACATAAACTAACCCGAGGCTGCAGCTAGAGGGACGCTCATATCACAGCAGAAATAACAAGGAATAAGAAAAAAAAAAACATAACTATTGAGCAAATAGTCCTATTTAAATGGTTTGGGTGATACAATTGATATATTAGCCGTTATAGTGACGCTGATTGGCCCATGAAGTGCGTAAACGCGCATTTAATCACCTCAGTTACACTATAATCTGCTAAAAGGGGAATTAAAGGAATATTCCTGTCAGGTGTCATAAGCATGGAGCGTCTGGTGTCAGTAGCAGGAGATGATGAAGTGGCTTCTTGTCACGCCTGCTATTTTAGGATGACCATCCTGACCGAGGGGAATCAGGGCCTTAATCTGTGTGGAATAAATCCTGCTGTACAGTCTGGAGGCTTTATAGCATGTGATCAGTTGAAAATGATGCATTCTCGATGAAAGAAAGGTGGTTTTTTTCCCTCATTCTGTGTTCACTTGTTATAAATAATTAGACAGAGAAGGTGCCCTAATTTAAAGAGGCAGTTCAGTTAAATATTCCTCTCTCGCCCCCCTCTCTCTCTCTCTCTCTCTCTCTCACACACACATACACACAGTGCTTTTTTTCTTCTTACTGTACATGCTCATAACTGGAGCTTTGAACAATAGCTGTTTTCTGCAGCACCAAGCAGGCGTGTTTCCTCCTCATTGATCACACATCAGCCCCTTGATAAACCTGTTAACTAATTGATGCAAAACAGTTTCCTTATGTCAGTTCCACCAATCTAAAACATTGATTTACCGATATGACGCTGTCATTGATTACATTACCACCTTCGAGAGACTTGTTTTACACAGACTAAACATTCTGTCATGTGATACACAGTACACTGCCTCTTAATATATCAAATTACACATCAATACTTATTTGCCAGATTAATACAATATTTCAGTTATGTAGTGTATGTGTTGATTTCTATTTTCTGAACTGTAAATAGTTGACTTTCAGGTGTTGTGCCAAATTTGAAATGAGAACAGTTAGTTGTCTTTATTGTTCAGTTTGAAGCATAGTTATATTTGCCGGGCAGTCAGTTTTAATAATAGTGTATGCTGGACTGGGGAAGCCATTCATTCCTTAATTTCAGCACCCTACCATAAATTATGCTCTGAGGAAAGTCCTTTAGACTAAAAGCTAAAAATAAAGTGTTCTCTGCATAGATTTATGTGTGCAGATATTTATTCTACCAGTTTGAGCTTTTTGATACTTCCAGCATCTTATTTAAGATAAAGCCGGACCCTTTGCCATCAGCTCAGGCTACTGATGCCCTTGCAGGTCGGAAGAGAGACAAAGTCAAAGCTAAGAAGTCAGTGAGTCTCATTCTCACATCCTGCTGCTTTCCTCATTTTTTTTTTCCTTCTGTATTTAAATATGGAGGAGCATCATCATTTGCTCCGCTCCTGCTCTTACAGATGATTCCCTGTCACTGCTAAACACACAGACACTGGTTTAGAGCGAGAAGAAGTGAAGTGGGGGGTGGGAGTGGGTGTGATGGATATCTTTGTTTGATGTGTGCGCTGAGATGAAAAACAGGAGGGGGTCTTCCTCTTTCCCAGCTTTCCCTGTCGCTCTCTTTCACTCTTTCATTCGTTTGAGCAGGAGAAAGTGTCTGAGGGTGACCCAGGCTGTAAAATTTGTCTCCTAGAAAAAAGGACTGTCTGGTCTGAGGCCCATCTGCGCTTTTCAAACAAGGAACGTCTACTTTTGTTATTTTTTATTGCTTAAATTTACGACCAATCGTCACACCTCATATACCATGAATGAGTGTGTGTGTGTGTGTGTGTGTGTGTGTGTGTGTGTGTGTGTGTGTGTGTGTGTGTGTGTGTGTGTGTACCCATTCACACACTCGCTCTCTGTCTCCTAAAGTGGTATGTAGTCAGTCTGAAGCCAAAGATCATACACCCCAGTGTCTGGTTCTACATAAATTCACCAAAGTGCACGTGCAACATCAGGCCCGGTCCATTCAGACCACACACACACACACACACACACACACACCACACACCACACACACACACACACACAGTCTCACATACATGTACAGGTCCCAGTGGCGGCGGGCTGGTAGGGATTTCCCTCAGGCCGTGCTTGCCCACAGCAGCAGGACACTTTAATGATGTCACATTTTAATGATGTCACCGCCGCTGACCTTTGGTTTGTACCAATCCCACGCCTCAGTGGGTCTGTGGGTGGCTACATTGACTTGGCTGTAGGTGCACATACTGTGAGTAGAGCTGTGCTGCTCATCCATAGTTGGACATTTAAAATAAATATATATATTCTCAACCTTAATGCAAACACTTCCAGATTCTTCACTGTTGTCTAGATGAAAGAAAATGGCTTTACAGTCTGATTTGCATTCCCCGGCAGCGTGCAGATGACACGTTGCTAATGGAGATAAAATGGATGGTGTGTGTCTCATTGCAGCTGTGTATATCAGTGTGTGTTGAGTCAATGGACTGTTACGCTGCTACGACATGAGTCTTGGCTAATTTTCATAATCTGCACCTTGGATGTTCCTTTAATGGATGAAATTGTCAAATAGCACAACACCACTTGGGGTGTAGAAATGTAAATAGCTTCCTCGCTGTGAGGCAGGACCTAACCTAATGTCTGCTGTGGTATTGATTTCTGGTCCTTTACAATTTAGCTACCGGAACAATGGCCTAAAGATCTATTGGTAGGACATGTAATCCCTTCCACCTTCTCTCCCCTTCCCCCTCGTTTCTCTCATTCTCCCTTACTGCTTATATATGTCTGTCTGATGCAAGTACAAGCTTCTGTGTGATGTGACCCCTCTAGACCCGTTGAATACTGATGCAGTCCCGTAACAGAGAGCGCACAGCCTTTATTGCAGCTGCTGATGAGAGCGAGCAGAGCACAGCCTATGGTTGCCTGTGCCAAGGCAAACGGCCTGGGGCCACACTTTAGGACCCCGGCATAAAAAGATTTAGCCCAGCATACCCCCAGGTCCCATCCATTATTCACTGCGAAACACTCAAAACGCCGAACCCCGCCTCAGCACATAGCGCAAGAAAGATAATGTCTATGTGTGTGTATGGGGGTTGGTGTGGCGGGTGGCGGGTGCTTAATGGCAAGCTGTGAAGTTGGGGCGAGTCACACTCCTTATTCAGCAGCTGCTTTCATCCCCTGATTAGCTTCTTATTAAGTCTGCAGCTCCATGAAAATTTAATGAGAATTTATTAAAGAATACCCGTGGTGTTGCTACTGTAGGATGATTACAAAAAAAACAACTTATTTCTCAACTGGCTTCCTGGTCATTTGAGGCATTGCTGTGATAGATGTACTGTATGCGAGTCATTCGGCGCACTGCTAGCCTGAAGGGTAAGCAGTGTTTGACCTTTCTGGACTTTATAATGGGATACATTTGTAAGTTTTGATAGATAATTCCTGTGTCCTGTCGAGGAAGCAGCGTCACTTGGACGCTTTGACGAAAGGGTCACTGCAGATACAGGATTTCAGGTGTATGTCTGTTAAGCAGCCATCTAATGTTTGATTCACTCCAGCTTTGACAACAGGAAGATGAAAGGGATTGCACCAAAGCAACACAGAGAGATAGAGATGGAAGAGACAGCTTTTGTTTTGGTGCTGGATTATAATTCTATGCACCCCCGCTTCCCCACCTTCCCCCCTATCCCCCTCCCACATCTTCAATTTCTAAGAGAATACCAAATAACAAGCATTTGAAACGATCTCACTTGGTATTCATGTTGGCACATGCAGGAATCGATCGCCGAGTTCACTGCTTTTTTACCACTTTCGTCCTGTCCTGTGTTGTGTCTGTAGTCAGATGTGTGCCACGCTGATGTGTTAATGAAGTGTGAGAAGTGAAGCAGTAACACGTCTCGCCCATTTCACCCTCAACTCCCTGGAGTGTGGGGATATAGGAAAGCAAGCACACACATGCTTTCACGCACAAAAGAGAGACTACACACACACACACACACACACACACATATTCTGTCTCATTCTCAAGGGGCTGATCTTGGAGAAACCAGGTTAATTAGCTTGTTCACTCCAGATCTTACAAAGAGTCATGCTCTTCAGATGAAGAGAGCTGCATTGTTCTCTGTTGCTTTGTGTGCAGCTATTAAAGCCTAATAAACCCTTAATCATATGGCTGGGCACCGAACCAGTAGGTAACAGGGTTCACTCAAAATTTGGATTGATCTCCATTGTTTGTGGTGTAAAAGAAGCCGTTATCAGTTGCCTATCTATCACAGAAAAGTCGCTTTGGATAAAAGCGTCTGCTAAATGACTGTAATGTAATGTAAAATGGTGAATCAGATTTGCGATACATGTGTGTTCATGTTCCTGAAAAAAGACAAAGTGCAGATTGATTTTTTTGTTGATTATCATTGGAGGAACAAGCGCGGCGAGTGAAAGAGAGTGCGAGAACGGACCTGAATTATCCCCCGGCCTGATCCTTTGACGCAGGCAGCTCAGCACAAGTGCTGTAATCCTTTCCTCTCCACCTCTACCGCTAACAAAGCATTTACACGACACCATGTTGCTCAGGTCCCTCCCTCTACCTGGAATTATTGCACAGCACTTACGCAACTAGCTTTCCATGCAGTCACACCATTTTGGGTCTGACTGTCTTACACAACCCTCCAATGCTACAGGATCAAGCCTCAGTTTGTTTGTCTGGGTTTTTTCTTTTTTTCCCATCCCTGACGGGATTACATGTTGTCTAGAGGTTAGCCCGGGTGCTCCTATTTTGGTCTTTGCTGTAGTCTGTACTGATGAGATACACTGTGCTCTACGATCTGTTATTGACCTACTTACCTCCCCAGACTTCCCCCCTCTTTTCTTTCAGTGGCCCTTTCTGTTATGCGTGATAGATAGATGGTTGCATGCGCGGGCGTCTATAAATACATTCAATATCCTCGCTCCCCGCCCTGCGTTCCGGCTCCTCGTGCACGCTTTTCATTCCAGAATCAATGCATATCTATGTTTCCATCCAACAGGCTTGAGTCTCGATTCTATATTGCATGCTGAAGGGGAGTTATTGAGGGTCAGATCGGTGAACAGAAACAGATAGGAGCCTGTGTTATTTCAGTCGTATACACACACACACACACACACACACACACACACACACACACACACACACACACACACACACACACACACACACACACACACACACACACACACACACACACACACACACACACACACACACACACACACACACACACACCAGCAGGCTTGTCTGTGTTATTACTGGTGATGGATGTGTGTTATCTTGAGCATCCCTCTGATGCATCAAGAAAAGCTGACCTGTGTGTGTCAGAGCTGGCTGGCCACAGGATTTATGGGCCTCATCTGGTTGTGGTCTGCTGATGAAGCTGTGTGTGTGAGAGAGTGTGTGTGTGTAAGTACACATGCGATCATAAACCGAATCACCAACCTGCTGCTACTACCAGTTCACTTTGAACCTGCTAATGCTAACGTAAAAAAAAAAATTCTGATCCAGTGCAAGCTGAAATCACAACAGACCCCTCCCACCTGCTAGTCAGCTCGTTTCCTTTAACGAAAGTGTCGGAAAACACTGTACGTTGGCATTTTTAACACAATTCCATCAGTGACTGAGGTTTAATAGATTGCATTGTCTGCTTTGAATAAATTTGCATGAGGAAAAACTAATTTTTAGGGAAGCATTCCATCACGTTACTCGGAGTTTCTGCTTCACTGGCTCCCACCGATTCTTCATTCAGTGAGATGATTGAAGGATGTATCCGTGTGTAAACTCGTTAAAAGGCAACCATCTATTACTGTTTCTCCTCAGTGACTTAATGGGTTAATGATGAGTGCTGGAGAGAGGGGGAGACAGAAAACAGTATGAAGGACAAAAAGAGAGAGAGAAAGAGAGGAGAATATTCAAGAATCCTGACTGCAAAGCTGATTCCATTCGATTCAGAGCAGTGGCTCTGGCCTGATGGTGTTGGAAGTGACCATTATGCGTGTGTGTGAGTGTGTGCAAGGGAGGGGGGGGGGCACTTCACATATCTGTGCATGCAGATACAGAAGGAGAGATAACTACAGCATCTGCCTGTGCAACAACGATATGGTGTGTCAGTGGGGTACTCCCAGGCTGTAATTAGGTCAGAGTGTGTCTTGTCTGTGAAACATTAATTAGTTTCTAGACTAAAATATGAGTGTCCCCCACCCACCCACACACACACACACACACACACACACACACACACACACACACACACACACACACACACACACACACACACACACACACACACACACACACACACACACACACACACACACACACACACCTCAAGCCAATATCAACACATAGACATAAGAATCCCTCTGGTGTCTTTCTCGTCAACAATAAAATAAAACAAGGGAAAGACACACACACACACACACACACACACACTCGTACATCCGAAGACACTTAGTCATTCCCACCATGCACAGCAGCTCTATGTGCAGAGATGAGCGCGTCTACAGGGACTCTATTGTCTGAAGTTGTGTGCTGCATTGAACAGAGCACACTCCCCCAGATGCAGTAGCAGGTTTTCACTCTATTGCAGCACTCGCTCTGTCTGCTGAATTACAGCTAGCATCAGCAACTAAGTCTGAGAGCTATTGGCACAGGCACACACATACTACACTCCAACTGCCGCTAGAGATGGAAACGGTCTCCATGGCAACATTCCCCTCTCCTGTTCAGCGCTCCGCCAGTAGCAGGTCCACAGAGGGCGTGGGGGGTACAAAACAACAGGCTCTTTCTTTCTCTTTCTCTCTCTCTCTGTCTGTCTAATATTATTGTAGCTGTTAAACAGAGGACTAGCCTCTACTGTGGTGTGTGTGTGTGTGTGTGTGTGTGTGTGTGTGTGTGTGTGTGTGTGTGTGTGTGTGTGTGTGTGTGTGTGTGTGTGTGTGTGTGTGTGTGTGTGTGTGTGTGTGTGTGTGTGTGAGAGTGTGACAGTCATTATGCCCGGGGCTGTATAATAATTACAGTCACCATTAGCCTCTCCTAAATCCAGTCAGATGTATGTCTTTGAGGAGAAGAGGAAAAGCTACCTTAAGGGTAGGTGTGTTATTTACTTTTGGAGAAACTAGAGCCTGCAGACACATAAAACAATGTTGACAATGGAGTATAAATGGAGCAAATATATATATATATCTATATCGCTATACATATTGCTTTTATAGTTTTGTTATCCTGTTGACTGCACTGCATAGATTGAAAGTTGAAAAAGCATGCCACACATGCATAGACATATATCAGCTGCAAAAAGTGCATGGTTTAAAGGTTTTTATGTTTTTTAATGAAGGAGCAGGTGATTCACTGAGCAGCACGGGGTCTTGCAACCGGGAGGAGAGAGGTGAATGGCATTATTAGTGTGGCGGCTGCGTCCTTTAAAAAGCTGGCGTTCAATTAAATGACACAAATTGGGTCACTTCAGTCAGACAAGGGGCTGAATTAGTAGATATCATGCACTGACTCATTCAGCGGTGTCTCCTAACCCATATTACACCAAACTAGGGTGTCTGTGCCGGAGAGTCCTCTGTGATTCCCCCCTCCCTTCCCCTGACATGCTTTTTCTAGAAGTCACTCTACCAGATCTCACTGAAAGGTCTTTCTTTCTGTCCGACTGATACCTTGACAGCTATGTGTACCTCCACACTGACATTTTCTCCCCCTCTTCGCTCTGCTTCCTGTGTTACAGCTGACATTATCTCAACGGTTGAGTTTAACTCATCGGGGGAGCTGTTGGCCACCGGGGATAAAGGAGGCAGAGTGGTTGTCTTCCAGAGGGAGCAGGAGGTAGGAAATGCCAACAATGCAACACTAATTATGCTGCCCTTCTGCTGAGAGGATTTGACAGCCTTGAAACATTTAAGTTGAGTTGTTTGCTTCAAAATAACTAGCTATTAAAAAGGGTTCATTTAAAAAGAATAGCTAGCTGGAAATTCAGCAGTAAATATCTAAAAACCAAAAACAATAAAAATCTCTTTTAGAGCTAAGAAGCTTCAGTGTGGCCATCATAATAAACTCATGTTACATGGAGTGGCATTGTTTAAAACCACCTAAATGTATTCTGGATTCCAGTTAAGATGCCAAGGTTTCCAATGATACCCAATACTTCATGCTGAATTACAGAGATTAAATATGTGCAGATGATGCATTGTACATCTAGAATTTAACATTTCATTTAAAGGAGAAGCCATAAAGATATAGCATCTTGGAACTGGCCGTTGATTAAATGTAAATGTGCCAAAAACTGTAGCTGTTATAGAGTGCTAGAACAAGCAAATAATGATAATAAAAAAAACTATATACAGTATATGTGTGTTTATGCTAGCGGCTCTATGGGGCTGTACTAGGTACACAACAGAGCTTTGAGCTAACACTAACTTCAGCATGCTCAAACACTCGCAAATATAATGTTTACCATGTTCATCATCCTAGTTTAACATGCTAATATTTGCTTATTATAACCAAACACAAAGTGAAATTGAGTCTAATGAGAATGTCAACAGTTTGTCACGTATGTGAGCATAAACAAAAGTATTATAGATTGAATCTCTGCTAAAATGGCTTAATATTTGATCTCACTTTGAGGCTACTTAAAGGGAAGTTTAAGGAGACTAGAATGTACGTTCATAGTAATGTGTTCTTTTTATCAATCGTTGCACATCTTGTTAAGGAATTAAAGACTTTATAACAAATAATCTTGTTTAGTCAACCGCAAACAGGTCAATCTCTTACTTTGTTTCTCTTTTTTCAGAGTAAGAGCCAGCCCCAGCGTCGAGGGGAGTACAATGTTTACAGCACATTCCAGAGCCACGAGCCAGAGTTTGACTACCTGAAGAGTTTGGAGATTGAGGAGAAGATCAACAAGATCAAATGGCTTCCTCAGCAGAACGCCGCCTACTTCCTGCTCTCCACCAACGGTCAGTCATTCAGCTAAATTGGCCCTGCTGCTGTGGGAGCAACGCGAGTGACAAAATGGTCAACAAGACCATTAATCTGCCATGAGAGTGTGTTCAGATGTGGGCAGAGTGTTGTTACTCAATAACAGTGTTGAGTAAAGGCATGATTCACTCCTCACAGAATGGTCAGATAAACAGCTGATGTAAGAGATCTTATTAATATCACATGAAAATGTCTTTTTGACTGTCAGTGTGAATGTATTGGTGTTTCGCTTCACTGAGCAAGTGCCACCAGCAGAAGCGTTTCAGATTGAGAACTTCATGCATGACTGCCACAGCAGGAACACACACACACACAAAGACAAACACACACACATATCAAAGCTTGTGCCACCACGTGCCATACATGCACGCCAGCTCAAACAGACACACACACACACACACACACACACACACACACACATCAGAGAGAGAGACGTCTTGCAGATTGTGAGCTTCATGCATGGCTGCTACAGAAGTGCTAGCGGTGGCTGGAGCAGATGGTGGAGCGTCCTGTGGAGATGGCCTCGATGCTCTGACACCAATATTCACAGCGGAAATTAAAAGAGAAAAAAAAAAGGTAACAACCTGACTGCTGCCGCCATCCCCCTCTCTCGACAGACCGAGAAGATGAGATGTAACTGGTGTTTGGGTGGTGCAGAAATGAAAAGAGCCCAGATGGCTTTTTTTTCGGGGGGAGCGTATATAGCCTGGAAATGTAGTCAACATGTAGATTGATATCAGTGACATCATGTCACATCAATGTACACAGGAGCCGCCATTCATCATTCCCGCTGGCTCCAGCCCAGCTACATGCCAGATTGGTCGCCCAACCCCCTGCATCCATCTTGTATCTGAGATTCACTGTAGTGAGCCGTGATCTAACTGTATTTTTATTTTTGTGTGTCTCTGTGTGTGTGTGTGTGTGTGTGTGTGTGTGTGTGTGTGTGTGTGTGTGTGTGTGTGTGTGTGTGTGTGTGTGTGTGTTTGTGTGATGTATCCATTCCAGACAAGACGGTGAAGCTGTGGAAAATCAGCGAGAGAGACAAGCGTCCGGAGGGCTACAACCTGAAGGATGACGATGGACGGATCAGAGACCCGTCGACCATCACCTCGCTACGGGTAAAGGGGTCACACAAAACTACCACATCAACACCACCCAAAATGTCACATGGAGTCAGGGAAATGGCTCCAGGTCTTCTCTAGCTGGTGTGTAAAGTCAAATATCAGGTCATGATGTGAAGAAAGAGAATATCTCAGAAAATTCCAGGCTAATCTTGAAGAAAAAAAAGTAAAAGAAGCAAAGCTACAATCCGATGGCCTCTTGAAGGAACACCTTGTTTGTGCATTAAATCTCTGAAGTCTGAGGTCCAAATACGTACAGCTCAGATAAGCTGATTAAATATAAATTTAGCATTCAGTCATTTTGCTATGATAGCCTTTAATCCTACATAAACTTCTTAGCAACGCATTCTCTATGACAGCGCCATATCTGTCAAATTTGACACAGTTTTCCCTGTATTATATGCTCACTTTCAATACTGATAAATGACGCTCACCCCGGCAAACACACAATCGTTGGACAATTCTGAACTTACACAGGCAGAAGAAAGTGAGAATGAGTGATCGATATGTTCACTGAGGTGGAGACCATGAAGGGATCATCTTCTCTCTCCCCCCTCCTCTCTTTCTCTCTCAGTCTTATCACTCCACTACCTCTTTAATTTTCACACAAAGCAGGCAGGCACGTAGGACAGTGTGTGTGTGTGTGTGTGTGTGTGTGTGTGTGTGTGTGTGTGTGTGTGTGTGTGTGTGTGTGTGTGTGTGTGTGTGTGTGTGTGTGTGTGTGTGTGTGTGTGTGTGTGTGTGTGTGTGTGTGTGTATATTTGTGTGTGTCTGCCATAGTAGATTAGTGCTGTGTTCAGCGTGTCTGTCCCTCTTTGTCTGGCTGGCCAGGGGATCATAGCAACCTGGAGAACAGGCCGGGACTGTGGCAATCCTGTTTAGAGGCTGTGAAATCTGCGCATGGGGGGGAGAAGGGGAGGAGGCGAGGGGAGAGCTTTCAAAAAATATAATTCCAAAATGTAGCCAAAATATCAAACAATAAAAAGTCTTTGTTTGTATCAAGTAAAGTCTAAGATTCAGTATCTCCTTAAAACACAAATGAATGTGCTTTGAAATGATGTGTTGTAATTAGATTTCTAGGAAGTATTTGTTACTTTTCAAAGCAGAAATATCTCAAATTAAAATATTCTGCTTAACATTTTATGAGGAGGAGAATCTATGAGGTCATTTCGTGCATGGTGCAGGAGCCAGCTGAAAAGTGTAACTGTCAGTGTAGGGGGTTATGGGTTAATAGGGTCCGTGTCTCTCTGGACGGCCGGTGAAAGACATGGAAATGAAGTGACACCCATGGAGATACAGCAGCCTGCTGGGCTGCCATGTCTTTCTGTCAGTGCCAGCAACGGACGAGAGAAAAGGGGAAGAAGCAGTCGATTTGTTCTCCTCTCTCGCTCCCCTCCCTTCTCTCTTTGTCTGGGTTTTATCTGGCCAACGGGGGGCTGCATGCAGACTGGGGCTGGGTGGCTTTGAAGCCCGAGCTGCACTGTGAATGTGTGTGTGAGTGTAAGCTCGTCTTAATTCTGCAGAGTTCAGTTATCATTCCACAGCAGGGCCTAGCGATGCCCTCGGGCCATCTCTTTTTCCACCTCCTTCGCTTTCTGTTTTCTTGCTTTCTCTTATACGCAAACAGGAGAGCAGCAGTGACTTCTGCAGCACTTACGTGAGACAGATGAAGAGGGAGGCAGGGAGAAAGAGAGTGAGGCAGGCGTGATCTCTGAGTAGCGGTGTAGCAAACAGATATTCACAGTCTAATTGAACCAGCTCATCAAACAGCCTCTGAGCCCCTCAGTCACTGTCTCTGTTTCATTAAGATTTGTGGAGTAAATGTCATGGAATCCCTGGAGTCATCTGGTTGTGGTTCGCGCGCACACGCACACACACACACACACACACACACACACACACACACACACACACACACACACACACACACACACACACACATATATATAGATATTTAGCATATTCACACACACACAATGCCCACCATGTGCATGCACATTTGCACAGCTACAGAAAAATATATAATAAGGCCTCGAGGAACCAGCCTCAATGTACAAAAGATACTAAATCAGTGTTACAAAACCCATCGAAGCTTTCAAGATTAATTCCTTGCATATTTTTCTGTGTTTCTTTACGTGTAATTTCCCTCTCTCTAACTGAACCGTCTTCACCAATAGGTGCCGGTATTGCAGCCTATGGACTTGATGGTTGAGGCTACAGCCAGGCGTGTATTCAGCAATGCTCACACCTACCACATCAACTCCATCTCCGTCAACTCCGACCTTCAGACATATATCTCCACCGACGACCTCAGGGTGAACCTGTGGAACCTGGAGATCACCGATCGCAGCTTCAGTATCCTCTTACTCGGGTCATCGGTGTTTAGGAACTAAAATGTAGAAAAAAAAGGGTTGAAAAGTAACCATGCTATTCAAATCTGTTTGTACAGAAAATGCGTCACAGTTTCAGAGCTAAATACTGAGGGGTTTGGCCTTCACAGTGTTGGCTGAATGCCCACAGTAGCTGTCTTAAAGTTGTAGTTGTTCCTTAACGCCTGTCTCTCAGACATTGTGGACATAAAGCCGGCCAACATGGAGGAGCTGACGGAGGTGATCACCTCTGCAGAGTTTCATCCCCAGCAGTGTCACACCTTTGCCTACAGCAGCAGCAAGGGCTCAATACGCCTCTGTGACATGAGAGAGGCTGCGCTCTGCGACAAACACTGCAAATGTGAGTACAAGTACAGTGCATCATGGGAACAATTATAAAACAGTGCAGAGAAAGATCAAATAGCTATCTTTATAGATTGTCTTTCAGGTGAAAACATTCTATAATGTTAAGTATTATTTTTATTCAATGGGGTCTCATTGTGTATTTTACGCCCAGCCACCAATAAAAACGGGAAAAATCAAGGATTTCCATGATTATTGGATTTTTTTTTTAACAGTCGCTTTATTCATTTAACTGTAATATGTTTTGTATCATCTATATGTTGCTTCAAAGCCTTCTCTCTAGCAAGCCGCTGAAGAATATCCCTTACTGGGATAAAAAGTTGAATTGTATTGAATTAAACTACATAATCACTTGAATTTATTTTAATAACGGTCACCTTTAGTCTCAACAACATTAAAGCCAGTCTTCTGAAACCCACTGTGTTTAATTTTACATTCAACATGGTGAAACCCCGGTTGCATATACACACAAATTATTTTCTGCTTCAGCTCCACCTTTTGTGTGGCTCAATATGCCAGGATTGATAACCCATCAATAATTCTCGCTGTGTGTTTCAAACAATGAATGGCCTTTTCTTAAGCTTAGCATCACCAGCGTAAAGCATTGGTTTAGATGAATAATGAATACATTGACATTTTCACTGGGAAATCAATGGCTTAAGAGCAATCGCATTAGTCCCTCATGGACACACCTTGTTGTTCAATAACGTCAGTCATGTCCTCAGACATATTGATGTGTTCACTGGACCGTGCGCTAACACGGCCTGTTGAATTGACCATTTATTTTAAGGTAAAATGGGTAAACAAGGAACATAAAATGTTTGGAATTTGGTGTTTGTTATTCACAGCTGTTTTCATATCAACATGTAAGTGCCATTATGTGCTCACACACACACACACACACACACACACACACACACACACACACACACACACACACACACACACACACACACACACACACACACACACACACACACACACACACACACACACACACACACACAGCAGGCAGGTGCTCTCGTTAGCCTCAGGACAGGTCTGAAGATACCGACCTACTGTCTCACAACATGAACGCTGTTTGGCTCAGAGCCATGTATTATGCCGTCCCTCCCACGCATACAAGCACACACACAGCTTCACCTTCCCTTGACATCCACACACACATACACACTCACACACACACACACAAAACTTCCTGAACCTACCACATAAAAAACACAATCATACCGCATCCCCTCCCATACCTGTAAACCTGGGAGGCTGCTGGTATCAGTCAGCGTTAGGTGGAGGATGGATGGGGGGATAGATGGAGAGATAGATGGAGGGATAAGGGAGGATTGCCAAAGCTCTGAGCCCTGGGACAGAAAGAGAAGGACCAGGCCGGCTCCCCAGGGACCCTATTATACACCCTGTAGTGGGACGGGAGGGAGGGCAGGGAGGCACACACATGCATACACATGCATATACATGCACATATTGCACACACCCACTTATACACAAACACTCATTCACTGACACACACACACGCACACAAATCCAGCGGGGCCCAAATGGGCCCAGCACTTTGACATTGATTTGTTTTTCTTATCCCTTCCTCATCCCCCCATTTTTTCATCTCTCCCTCAGCATCCCTTGTTAGACTCCCCATTGACACATCACAGAGCCATTCTCCAGGCCTCAGCTGAGGAGGAGGGAACGGGTGGGGGAGAATGGTGGGGGCACTTTTTGGAGTGATGTAGAGGAGATAGGGGAGGAAGGGGGGGAACAATAACTTGACAGCTAACGATGGAATGCCTGGCTCTTATCCCCAGCGTGTTGGCCTGCACACAGATCAGCAGCTGCCAGAATCAATATGAATCATAACCAATATTTACCCAGCATGCTGACCCACGACTCTCTCCCTAAACACACAGAGAAATAATACCGTGAAGAGATGCAGCTGCTGCAGTAAACCCCACA
The DNA here is from genome assembly GCF_027596085.1 of Anoplopoma fimbria. Taxonomy (NCBI): domain Eukaryota; kingdom Metazoa; phylum Chordata; class Actinopteri; order Perciformes; family Anoplopomatidae; genus Anoplopoma; species Anoplopoma fimbria. Next base: position 8,569,305 of record NC_072452.1, on the reverse strand, counting down.
TCCGAGCATTGTTGTGGCTGCTATTGTTCGCTAATGACGGCCCCCACCACCCAAGCAACATTAGCTTTGCTTTTCTCGCTGCAAATGATTAAAAAGAAATATATATATATCTCTATTGAGCAGCGACCTACTGCGGTGTAAAACGTGTTTTCTCTGTCAGACGATAACTGCATTTTGTTTTTGTTTTCTCTCCTAGACTTTGAGGAGCCAGAGGATCCCTCCACTCGCTCCTTTTTCTCTGAAATCATCTCATCCATCTCTGACGTGAAGTTCAGCCACAATGGCCGGTACCTGATGACAAGAGACTACCTCACTGTCAAGGTGTGGGACCTTCAAATGGAGAACAAACCACTAGAGACATACCAGGTAAGCCTTCGTCTTGCTTTAATGTGCCTGTTGAACAGTTCGAAGGCTCGAGAGATAATCCTAAATAACGGTTAGGCCGGGATCAAATCAAAACTTATTGATTTCAGAGTAATCACTCAACATAATCCTGTTTCACTGTCGCCCTGCCAATCTGTAACCGTGTCCTCCTCTGCGATCGCCCCGGGAGGGCTTATTGAGCCGACTGTCCGTAAAAAGACGGATAGTGGCGCTGCTGATGCAACCTGAAGGGCAAAACCTCCCACTGTGTGGTCACCAGGGGTCAGATCCACTCTGTCTGATCAGGGGGAGCCATCTTAGGGCAGGTCATGATTGATAAGGCTATCAGCTGGGCTCAAGGGATTCCCTGTCCAATTCCACCTGCTACCTAGCATCTTAGCGTGGGTCACCAGGTCTGGAGGGATTATTGAAACTAGAGCATATGGCAGTGCAGCTTAAGGTTGCATGGTTGTTCACTGAAAGGCAATGAGAGGAACTTTGGGTGCTGGAAAAGTGTAATCGTGATCCACCAATTAATTCATGTTTTGATTTGTTTTTACAGGTGCATGACTATTTACGTGGCAAACTCTGTTCTCTGTATGAGAACGACTGCATCTTTGACAAGTTTGAGTGTGTCTGGAACGGATCAGACAGGTGAGATTTATTTTTATCATTCAATCCATCCATTCATGCATCCATTTATCTATCTCAATAACCCTCCGCTCTCCTCTGCTCCTTCTCAGCGTCATAATGACCGGCTCCTATAACAATTTCTTCCGAATGTTTGACCGGAACACTAAACGTGACGTCACACTGGAGGCGTCCAGGGAGAACAGCAAACCCAGAGCCATTCTGAAGCCGCGCAAGGTACAGCACTGCTCAGAAATGAAAATTACCCGAGTTACCTGACCAAATTAGTGCTGTATAAATATCATGACTGTGAATCTTATTTGATAAGCTACAGTATCATTATGATTATAGCCAATCCTATCCAATCAATTACTGCATTATCAGTCACAAAGTGAGATTGCAACATGCCAGAACTGTTTAAAATCCATGTAGTGTACAAGCTGTGATTCCTAGCAGGAATGTGACAAAAAATGTTTTTAATGAAATGCAAAACTTTATACCAAGTTTGTTTAAGTTTAATGACTCTATTCGGAAAGAGTTGGATTCATTAACATTACATTTTTAGCCTCTCTTGTTCTTTTTACATTTTTTCTTTTACTTGTATTGATTCAACAACTAGCTGGTGAATAAAGCTGATAATTTAGCAGCTAAATAGGTCTTTTGGGACAAAAAACAGAACTTAAAGCTTAAAACAACTCCAAATGAATGCTAATGTTGCTTGTGTCTACTGGATAGCTAAGCAGGCAACTGTTTGCCAACTTATTTGCAAAGAAATCTGCTTTACAAGGTGATATTATATCAGTGTTGTGTTTAAAAGCGCGTTCTGGTGCCCCCTAGTGGGCACAAATAAATAAATACTGCTTTAAAATCCACTGAAATCTGTTTAAACTTATGCTTTCAAAACTCTGCACACTCATATCCTAATGCCTCTTTATCCCTACTGTTTTCCTCCAGGTGTGTGTAGGTGGGAAGCGTCGTAAGGATGAGATCAGTGTCGACAGCCTAGACTTCAGCAAGAAGATCCTTCACACTACATGGCACCCGCACGAGAACATCATCGCAGTAGCGGCCACCAACAACCTCTACATCTTCCAAGACAAGGTCAACTAAAGAGCAATCCGCCTCTGCTGACCCCCTGCTGGGTTGGACAAAGGAGGGAGCCCTTATATACATCCTTCTTCTCTCCCCATTTCTTTTTGCTGCCGGTCTTGAATTTTGGCGCTCTGCTGAAGAATGGCAGAGATGAATATCCAGTGACTGAAATTGTGGATGTTGTCAGTTTGTGGGGAAATTCATACAACCTGGATATAGCGTGAGGAGAACGGTTCCTCGAAATCAAGAATGGACTTTCATTCTTCAATTTGACTTCTTATTTAATTTATTTGGCCATGGAGAAGTGAATCCTGTGCATTAATGCAACAAAAGGATTGCTGCATGAATAACATGATGTAGCAGCCCTCCGGACCCTGGAGAAAAAGGGGTTGGATGTGGGTACACTGAACATTAAGTAGAGCACACTGACAGAAACCTAGCCTACATGATGGTGGCTCATTGTCATGTAGCAACAGTGCCCCCTCTCTTTCAACCTGCTCATGCTACAGTGCATGTGATCAACCCTGCGGCCTCCGAACGAGGCAACTTTTGGACAGAGCAACCTGCTGCAGAATTCCCTCAAAAGAGGAAGAGACTGTTAATGTCTGACCCCAGAAACTGAGTTGTCTCTGCCTGTGACACAACATGGTCAGTCTTTCAAGTACCAATTCTGTGTCTCCTTGGAGAGACTGCTGTAGTCTGTAATGTGAATGAAGCCCTCCAAGGCCGTGTCAATGGTTTTATTTACTGCTGTTGTTTTATTGAGTCCTTCGCTCGGTCAATGAGTCTGTTTAGAAGCTGTGGTGCCTTCTTTTGGTATGTGGGGGTTTGATGTAGTGGGAGCGGGAGGGGGTGGGGGTGGGGACTGAGAAACAAGGCAGGAGAGTGAATGTTTCAAATGAAATGTTAACTTAGGATTTTTCCTTTGTTTTTGTTTTTTTCTCTTTCTCTATAAAGAAAAAAAAAAAAAAAAAAAAAAAAAAAAAAAAGCTCCGCTGAGGTCCTAAGTGGAGAAAAGTGCTTGAAGCGATGTAGTCATGATTACATTATAGCACCGGCTACATGCTTGTGAGTTCAGGGGAGGACGCTGTGATATGTACAAAGTAAATGTTGCTCTTATCACATTGCAGTCAGTTTGCAAGAAACACGACAAAGACACATTACACTATGTTTTGCAAAATCCCCATTGGAAAAAAACCCACAATTAATTTATTTGTATTGTACTGAAAATGATCCGTAGATGATACATGTAGATGATGTCAAAATATTGCGATTTCTTGGAGCAACCTAATGCTAGCAGGCATAGCTCTTTTCGCATGTGGTAGATTCTGATGAAGCTGACAGTCTGGATATAGATATTTAACATCTACTGATCATTTGAGGCACTATGCAAGTAAAATACTTGTCTTTGTCTACAAGAAGCCCAGTTTTAAAAAAAATGTGATTTAAGATTGCTGTGGTGTCTGTCCACGTTTCTCTTCATGTTGACGATTGGTGAAGTCGAACAGTGGCAGGTTTATATTTCAGTCAGTTTGGAGCTCCTCATTTGTCTCAAATTTGTTTTACGAGCAGACTCCCATGAAGAAAAGCAGTCAAAGGTCTAAAGGAACTCTGTGAAATCAGGGAATTATTAAGTGTGATTCCTTTAAACGGTAATGTCTTCTAAACAACCTCCTTTGTGACACTTCTAATTGAAACAAAAAAAAAACTTTTATAGCTCAGAATGTATTGAAATGCAATTAATTATCATGCAGTCTTTATGCTTACTGGACTTTCTTTGAATAAAAAAGAATAAAGATGTGCAAGTTGAAATCTTCTGTAGTTTGACTTCCTGTGTTAATGCTGCTGACTCAAATTGAAAGTACATCAAACGATTTATTGCTGCTTGTGGTGCAATGGCGCCCTCTTGTGGATGAAGAGTAAGACATATAAAGGCAGCCTGGTTGTTCTAATGAAAGAGAAAACGCTCTTCATCAACTGGACACAGCTGGTGGTTTATTTCAAATTAGTAGTCAATTTCACAATTTTCCTAATTACTTGAAATGATTTATGTTAATTCATACTATACTAATTTACCATTATAAGAACAGAAATCCCAACCTTAACAGCAGTGGCGGGTTTAGTAATTTGGGGGCCCAAGGCGAACTTAGCTAGGGGGCCCTTCAAATCCGTTCTTTTAACACAAAGGGACCTGTCAATACTTGCACTAAATAAAGAGTAGAATGTGAGAAATAAGTCTCGGATATAACACCAGTGTATGTCAAAATGCAAAATATTTATTTTTTCAGTTTACAGTTACTTCTCACCGGTCTTCATACATCAGTGATGTGTAGATATCTGGAACTGCACCTTTAAAATAAACAACAAAGAAAATAAATACAAAACATATTAAGAGTTTAACTTTTTTCATATACAATATGATATAAAGTATGTACAAAAGTTCATACTGTATATCATCTTGTTTATGAAAATAAGAATACCTTTTGTCCACTTTTTTTGATAAAATGGGCATCAATTACCTTGGTTATCCAGCAGGACTTTTCTGGTAGATGTTAATGATGGACTTCTGTCTCTGTGACAAAATAACAGCAGGTTACTCAAGTAGTTACAGGAATTATATTGAAATGTACTGTAAAATGATTACCTTCTCTTCTTGTCCCTGTCTTTGTGCTCTCCTCCTTTCTCTCCTCCTGTGTCCCTCTCCTCCTTTCTCTCCTCCTGTGTCCCTCTATTTCTCTGCCTCTTCTTCCCTGTTATGCTTCTCTCTCCCTGGAATGTTATGTTCATGTCTTTCTTGTCTTTGTCCCTTACTTTCTCTTCATCTCTTCTGTCCCTGTCCTGCTCCTTTGTTCCTGTATTAGTCATACTCTTCTTTATTCATCTTCTTCTTATGAACAGGTGGCACAGCCGAGATCATACTCATACAAATGTAACCTTTCGTGCTTTGGCCTCAGCAAACCTGCCTATCACTGAGTCCATATCCAGTGTTTTTCGGACCTCATGTTCTATAGCAATGGTTGCGAGGGCAGACAGCCTGTGCTGAGACATTGTGGAACGCATATACGTTTTCAGTCGCTTCAGTGTTGAAAAGCTTCTCTCACCTGAAGCTACAGTGACAGGGAGAGTAAGGAGGTGTCTTAGAGCTATGCTCAGATTAGGATAAATGTCTAAGACGTTCTCCTTATATATATACTCTAACATTTCAAGTGGTGATGTGATGTGTGGGGGGAAGGACCGAACAGCTCCTTCGATCTCCATCTTAAGGTCCTCTGCATCCACATCCTCCACTGCTTGCTCCAGTTTTCTGCAGCACTCTTCAAGCTTTCCTCCCTGAATGGTGCTTTTCAATAGCTCAGATGAGTAAAGAAACCCATAAAGGTCATAGAAAAACTGCATGTTAGAGAATCTCTCTCTTAAAGTTACAATGGCTGTGTCAACAAGATGGAGGAAAAACTCTCTTTTAAAGAGCTCCTCTGGAGTAGACAGAGTCTCCTCTCTCCCCTCATAATCAAACTGCCTTTTTCTTGTTCTCTGTCGCACCTCAGGCCAGCTCATCTCCACCTCCATCTTCTCTGCTATTTCCCTGGCATCTGTTTGTGCAGACTCAAAACCATGCTCTCTAAATTCCTCCAGATAGTTGGACACTGCCATGACCTCTCTCCTTAGAGTCTCAATTGACACACTGGGGCTCTGCAAGATTTTACTGACTTTGTTTATGTGATACAACACATCGTACCAAACAAAGGTACTCACCATGAATGACCACTTCATCATGTTCTCCCGGAGGCTTTCAGCGGTGGAGGCACATTCTGGATCCTTTTTCAAAATTGCATGCTCCTGCACAGCTGTCAAGGCATCAACAATCTCAGGAAGCTGGTAGCGCACAGCCTTCACAGCGTCCACCCGACACTCCCATCTTGTTGTGGACAAGGCCTTTACTGACAAATCTTTGACGTGTTCCTGAAGAATTGTCCAACGATGAACAGAGCCACTAAACAAGTTATATAGCCTTTGCAATGTCCCAAAGTACCCTAGAGAAATTGTAGATGACTTAGCAGCATCCCCAACCACCAGGTTTAACGTGTGACTGCCACATGGAACACACAGTGCTTTGGGGTTGAGTTCTAGGATTCTCGCCTGGACCCCCTGCCTTTTCCCTTGCATGTTGCTGCCGTTGTCATATGATTGGCCACGGCAGTCGGAGAGATCCAAGCCCAGTCTTTCCAGGTGTTCTAGAAACAGGTCAAGAAGACCTTTGCCAGTGGTGTCATCTGCCACAAGAAATCCCATAAAGTGTTCATGGATGGAAACTCCCTTTGTGAGCTCACAGTTGACAATCCGCAACACCACTGACAGTTGTTCATCGTGGCTGACATCAGGAGTGCAGTCCATGATGACAGCATAGTATTTTGCCCTCCTCACACGCTCTACTATTGCATTAGTGGTGCACTGTCCGACAAGGCCTATTAATTCATTTTGAATGTGTTTGCTAAGGTATGTGTCTGCAAGCTGTTTGTCTTGAATCCTCCACAGATGCTCCTTCATGACAGGGTCAAATTGGACTAATTGCACTTGCCCCAGGAAATTGCCATTGCCGTGTTCATACAACTTTTCTCTGTGTCCTCGAAATGCCAAGTTACGCTCAGCTAGATGGCTAACGATAGCAAGTAATCTTTTCAAAATTTCTTTCCACCTAGTGACTTCAGCATTTATGAGATTCTGTCTCACCTGATCAATCGCTGTGCCACTTCGTACTCAGTGTGTGCCAGGCATCCATGTTTGTGACATGTTGGACAGACCTCTGGTGTTGCTTAAGGTGAGCTTGAAGATTTTTCCAATTACTGAAGCCGTTGTTGGAGCTCAGCTGCGCATCTCCATCCCCGAAAAGCCGGCAACAAAAGCACATGACAGAATCCTTGGACTTGCTGTAGACTAGCCAGGACCTATTGATTTTCTCCCCATTCCTCATTAACATGAAGTAATTGGCCCTTGTGAATCGCCGACCTTCTTCGTTTTTGGGGAACTCTAGCTCAAGCTGAACAGGTCCTTTCATCACTATGTCGCATCGTTCTCTGTCGTTCAGAAACGTTGGCCACAGCGCCGGGTCATCTCCCACTACTTCGAGCAGATCTACATCACTTTCGTGGTGGTCAGAAGAAGGGGGGCTACTCACCACCACATCGTCTTCAGAATCAGTCAGCTCGTCGTCCACCAATTGGTAATTGTCTGCGCTGTCGGAAACAGCGGATAGCTCATCACATACGGCTAGCTCCTCTGAATCTTCAACGACCGGTTCCTCGTCCTCAACGTTGTTATTATTAGTGTCAACCGGTGTTGTTGACACATTAAAAAGCTTGTCAATTTAGGGAGTGTAGCGTTCTTCTGCTTCGTTTCCTCCCGCTTTCTCCTTTTAATCGCCCCACTTGGATATTGTCGCTTCATTTTTACTGTCAACACAAATCGTACGTAGCACTTCACTTCACTTCACTTCCGTCTTTCGCGGTCTTTCGTCTTTCGCGGTCACTCATGGAATAGTCCATTATAACACGAAAGGGGAGGGGGGAGCGATAATACGATTTGGGGATTTTTATTTTTTTTGTCTGTTTTTTCTTTGTTTTTTTCTTTGTTTTCAGTTTAGACATACACAATTATAATTTACAAACACAATGGTGGGGGGCTACTGTCTGGAGGCCCCAAGCCCCTGCTAAATGGGGAGGGGGCAGCTGGTTGGGGGGCCCCTGCAGGTTGGGGGCCCCAGGCAGTTGCCTACCTTTGCCTTAATGGTAAGACCGCGCCTGCTTAACAGCTCATAAAACAAACTCAGATGAAGAAATCAATCTGGATTGCTGATGGATGCTTCAGATGATTTATTTATCGTATTGCCTGTAACAATTTTTGAAATGCCTTTGCTATAATAACAAAAAATATATTTCATCATCAGTTAAGCGTAAGTTTCTCTAAACTAATAAGAAAAATGCACTCTTAATGATAACCAATTCACAAACCTTTACACAAATTAAAAAATCCAATACATTCATCTGCCTCACAATGCACACTATGCCGAGTTTTTCTAATTGGCCCTGCGAGAGTGTAGTCGACGCACAGTTTGTCAGCTGGAGACAGCAGCTGTCAATCAAACAGCGTCTTTATAACCAGTCGCAGAAGCTGCATCATTGTGTCTCAGGATAAACCAAGGGACAGACAGGAGCTCTGCTGTGATTATTGATCATCAATCGATACCGTCTCTGATGCGATTATTGGAACAAGTTTAGATTCAGATTGGTAGCATTGCTAGATATTTCAAATCTCTCTTTTGAGCACTTCACTTTTGGGAAACCTTCTACAGAGAACCTTTTTTTCTTCTTGCACTGTCTGCCTTTGACTAATCCTATTATTCCTTCTCATATTAGCTGACCATCTTTGTGGAAAAGATGGACAAGTTGAGTGGGAACAATGTGACAGTGGTGAACAGCTCCGTGGACAAGTGGTCATTTAATGAACGAGGCTCACAGCACCACCTGGAGCTTGGGGAGCTGAGGGTCCTGGTACCGGCGATTCTGGGAGTCATCTGTGTCTTGGGTGTGGCTTGTAATCTCACCGCGATGGTCATCTTGTTCTCCAACGCTCATAGGGGCAAACTGTCTCTGATCAACTCCCTCATCTTCAACCTGATGTTTGCTGACGGACTGGTGCTGTTGTTCTCAGTTCCTTTCCGGGCTGCCTCCTACTCCAAAGCTAGCTGGAATCTTGGCTGGGTGGTCTGCAAGACGGCCGACTGGTTCCTCCAGTCGTGCATGGCAGCGAAGAGCTTTACATTGGCTGTCATGGCCGAGGCGTGCTACCGATATGTATCCAACCCCACCAAGCAGGTGAGCATCCACCTGGGCTCCATCCTGGTGGTGTTCCTCTTGATCTGGCTGTCCGCCTGCTCGGTCACCATCCCTCATTGGCTGTTTGCCACGCTGCAGAGAGAAATCCGCGGGCTGGTGTGTATGCTGATGTTTCCTCCTGAAGCCCGGGACTTCATGGCTGTGTACGTCAAAGCGTATCCCCTGGGGGTTTACTGTGCACCACTCAGCTTTGCCCTGATGTATTTCTGGAGGGCTTACAGCCAGTGTCAGCGCCGCTCCAGTAAGTCTCAGAACCTGCGCACACAGATCAGATCCAGGAAGCTCACCTTGATGCTGTTTAGCCTGACCGTGGCCATGGCTATTCTCTGGCTTCCGCAATGGGTGGTGTGGGTTTGGGAGCGTCATATTGCAGAGAAGGAAATCGAAGGAGCTCAGCCTCTCATCTCCTCTCTTCCCCCTCTTCTAACCCTCTCTGCTCAGCTGCTCACCTTCTCTCTGTCCCTGGTGAACCCTCTCATCGTCCTCTCGCTCTCCGAAGAGTTCAGAGAGGGCTACAGGGGGCTGTGGAGGCGCCTCACACTGCGCAAACAACCTCCACCAAAGCCAAAACCCGGACCTCACACCCCTACAACTCTCCAGTCGCCTTGCCCCAGACCAGAGACTTCTGGCCAGCTTGGGGGGGAGAGGAGCCTTCGGTCAAGCTCCAGCCAGGGTCCCAGCAGAGAGGCTCAGCCCCAGCCAGAGCAAGGAGGAGAAATCGACGTAGACAGGGTGAGCCTCAAAGATGGGATTGTCTTGCCTGATGTGGAGCAGTTCTGGCACGAGAGGGAGACCGGATCCCACGCAGATGAAAATGACCCTGTGCCGTGGGAGAACCAGAATAACGAGGGGGGGGAATAAACCACCTCCCAGCTGATCTTTAATACAATCGTCAGACAGCAGCAGCTTCATTAACAGACCGAAATTTAAGAATTGAGGCTGCTGCTGAGTGCTGCGCTGTGAATCATTTGTATTGTGTCAACTGTGTTTATTTTGTAAGATGTGCAATCAGAGTGGAAAACCAGAGTGGGCTATAAATAGAGCAGTATCATCTGTATATATGATAAACATTATATAATATTGTCTTTTTAATTGTTTAAGGATGATAACTAGATTATAGTGCAAGGTGGCTTTTGGTGGCTGTGAATTAAAGCCTCTTGTAAAGATGGCAATGTGAATTCAATGCACATTAATCTATATATGCTTTCAGTATAGTGTGTGAAATAACAATGGAAATTACAGTTGTATTGAACTACTCTGACACACTTTTTAGTTAACGGTTAAGTTAAGTTTTTAACAACCGGTGTGTGCTGCAAGAAATCCTCTGGGAAAATACTTAAATTTGCAGTTTGATTGGAGGTAGATGTTAACACCTAAATGTATTTTGCTCTCATGTGCAATGATTGTTTACATATACCCTTTAGATGTCAATGATGTTGAGGAAGGCAGTATTTTTGAAACAGTGAGAGAGTCTGTGTTTCCTGTCCTCTTTTTGTCAGAGAGATTATTTTGTATTCCTTGTGCATCAATGACCTGTGTTTACAATAAAGACAATTCTATTAACGTGGCCTGTGTGTGGAAAATTGTTCTGTGGTGTCAAAGATTATATAGACTGGAAGTAAAATAAAGAAAACAAGCTGTTTTTTTTAAGTGTATTTGTGTTCAATTTGTTCAAGAATGTTCTTGTAATTGTTTCAATCAATGACACACACACATACACATACACACAATGTACAGTAGGAGTCTTAATGAGATGGATCAGACATCAGCGGATGGTCTCCTGCTGATATCAGGTCATTAAATATATTTTCATAAGGGCATCCATTACAATTGCCAAGGGTTCTAATTAGAGGTAAAGAGCTTTCGTCTGAACTCAAACAGAGTCGTGTCAGTGAACTCACCTCTGTAGGAGGTTCATAAGGAATTCTCCATGCATTGATCTGAATATGCATAATCGGAGCCTGAGGTCGATTTGTCTGTCTGATTTAACAGCAACCCGTCTTTGATGAACAATGAAGCCACATGTAAATAGAGCTACTTTTCATTCTAATCAGATACCTATACTCCAAATTTGACATGCGGTAAAATGAATAAGGATGGTATAATAAAATGTAAAAGTATAAACATAATTAGGAGGTAGGATACATCCCCAAGTTACCTTACACCTCTTTTACCCCCCTCCCTTATGACATTTTCCTTTCATTAATCATTTATGTTGACCTTTTATTGCCAGAGGCAAGTACCTCAATCAGAGCAACACTTAGCTATACAACCCACCATCAGTCCCCCGGGTAGTGACCCAGCCATAAACACCGAAGGCAAAAAAATATGCACTCATTGTTGGACTGCAGTTTTAACCTTCCCTGTTTGAATAGAGACATTATTAAAGGTTATTGTACAGGAATATCGCATAAAAACAGTAACTGTGACCATTAATGATACTATCCTTAAATACACTATGTGACCACTATTTACAGCTGGACATTTACTCTGCTAAATGAGCCAGTAAATCTTTAGTTGTGGGATTTTATCCAATTTAAGTGTAAAGGCCTGAAGCTCCTGATCCCTGCTAAACATCTGGGACGATCCAGGCCATCCCATATTGAAGACATATTAAAAATTGCATGCATATGGTGCAGCAGCCCCAGTGTGTTCAATTGTTTTGCCTGATTAAAATAAAAAAAGAATAAAAATAATAATCTCTAAGGCAGAGCCCTGCCAACCTACAAAGGAATCTCATTTCAGCCACTCGTTCTTTTGGTCACTACATAAAGCTCATGACCATAGGTGAGTGTCGGAACGTAGACGGACTGATAAATTGAGAGCGTTGCCTTGGCTAGCTCCTTCTACAGCGCCCACATCAAAGCTGTCGCACCAACAAACTGCCCTGTCCATCTCACTCTTCACCCTCACATACTTAACTCCCACGCTTGGGGCAATGCCCCAATCCCAACACGCAGGGTACAATCCACCGTTTTCAGAGGTACTGACTCTCACCAAAACCGGACACTCTCCTCCATCCCCCCGGCTGCACCTTGAAATCCTGTCAATTAAAATGACCACCAGGATCAGTGACAAGGGACAACCCTGGTGGAGGCCAACAAACAACTACAGCTAACCTTGGTTATTATAACCAATTTTATCAAAATCAATGAGGTTAGGGACCCTATATACACCTTAAATGCAGTTGATTCAGGCCAAGATGTAAATGTTTATGAATTATTATGGGCCAATTATCAGCAGTTTTGACTCATACAAAAGTTGCTGTCACCTAAGCTAGGCCAATTTCATATTTGAAACTGTTCATTTTAAACAAAATGAGAAAATACTCAGTACTTCTCATTTGCCAAGTATTTAATTTACATAGGAGAATACAAAAATAGACTTTACCATGTGGCTATTTCATGTAGACTATTTATTTATTGAATTAACACGCTATACATATCCGTTACCAAGGCATAAAAACAAGGGCCTACTGTATATCACGATATAGCTCTGGTCGTACATCTTTATTTAACAGTCTAATGTTATGATGGTCAGTTATAGAATTTATCAACAGTCAGGTAGAGGTCATTTGAAAACTGCAGGGAAGTCTAATTGCAGTTGCAGCCATGCCAGCAGCTGTCTGTAGCTGTCTTGCTCCCCCTAAAAAAAAATTCTGTGCAGCTGCCAGGAGCTCTTTTTTTCTGGAGGTGAATATGGAAGATGCCAAGGATGGAGACATTTTGCGTCCTTCTCATCTCTTTTGAGACTTGCCCATGTGCACTCACAAGAAAATGGCAAGAGAAAAAGTGACGACATTAAGTCCAAGCAAGCATTCCTATAATCCTGGAAAAAGTAGTTTATTTGGGTGACCTTAAACGATACAGGAGTAACTCAAATAAGCAAGGTCTGAAAAAACAGGGTCGGGCTGGATGATATGGCTTAAAAATACAGGCCCTTAAATTTGTTCATATCAGATGCTATCAACAATGCCTTAAAAATAAATTAGGCCTAAAAACAACAAAGTGATTTTATTAATATTAACTTTCACTAACCTCACTTTTAAAAAAACGTTAACTATGCCTTGAAGACAAAAAAACAAAATTGATCATGTTAGTGTCCATGCCCTTTAGCATGTTTTTTTTTTTTTTTTGAATCGTCCTAAACCATGAATACAAATGAACTGATACAATCGATCCATCTCCCAGCTTTGCTGGAGTGCCCTAACAAGAGCCGACAGTATCTTGCTTACATGTCAGCTGTTGGTATTTGATAATTGCCAACAAACAAAACAATCCGTATTGGGGCAAGTATACTTGGTTTATTATTAGAAGTCTACTAAACATTCACTGACAGCCCATATTTATCCGTCTTATAGCCTCGTCAGGTCTACCTATACACAGCTGTTGGACGTCTTTTAAACACAAAATTGCTTGCTGGGATTCCAACTGTTTTCGGTAACTGTGTCTAATTCATCCTTGACCGCCCTGTTTTGACAGGACAATTTACAAATGTATCGCACTGGCAGTGTCTGAAATCCCTAATTCACTATTTCCTCGATTACTTTTCCCCATAGAACTCACACACTCAAAAACAAATCACTGTAGTTGGACCAAAACATTTGACATTGTATCAGTATGTAGATTTAAACTCTTAAACACCCTGGAAGAAGTGATAGTTAAGCATAGTACATAGTAATGCTAGAATGCATAGACAGTGATGTATCAGCTGGTGTTTGCCTTTAGTTTAACTAGGGCAAACAACAAACATTAACCAATTTGCATTGGTTAATGTTTTTTCTGCAGAATATTAAGCTTCTCAAATAAAAGGCCTACTTGTAAAAAAGTAATGAAGAGACTAATAGAGAAGCTCAGGATAAAAAATCTTAGCAGAAAGGGGGGACAGATTTAGAGGAAACGAGTGTGGTAATCAGCATCACAAGTGGAAAAAACAAGTCAGGCTTAATTAGGTCATTATTACAGAGCAGGGGAGCGTTCAGCAGGTGAGATCCTCTCCTCACTGCCCTACTGGCTGCTCCACCCTCCCGCTGCGAGGGGAGGCGGGGGTGTCACCCCAGCTTTTTAATCTCTCTCAGCCAATCATCATCTCTAATAAATGATACTCCACAGGAAGTGACATGCCAGCTAACACTAATTATGCTCAGCAGGAGAAGGCTGGCTGCAATTAAGCCACGTGCTAAAACCTTTGCCTGCCAATGTCACATCTCCCTTCCCCTCCCTTTGGAGGATAACCTGGCTCTGCAGTCTGCAGAGAGTCAACCAAAAGTGTGTGTGTGTGTGTGTGTGTGTGTGTGTGTGTGTGTGTGTGTGTGTGTGTGTGTGTGTGTGTGTGTGTGTGTGTGTGTGTGTGTGTGTGTGTGTGTGTGTTGTGGGAAGGTTGGTTCAGGGGGTCTGGCCTTGGTATTTAGCAGCCTTTTGATTATAATAAATCAGAGAGCTTTCATCTCGGTGAAGGATGTGGAGATCTAAAGGGCAGGCACCTTTCGGCATTTCCAGCAGTGCTGGGGGGGGTTGTCATTTAAACATACTATACACTATCGATATATAATCGATCGTTTAATAAGCAGAGGAAATGCATCATGACACCAAAGGCCTCCTACACAACCAAAAATAGCAGTCCCCTATAGGGGAAACAATGAAGTGATTTGAATGTAACACTTATTTGGTATAAATTGAATAAAAAACTAAAGGTGTCACTTGTAGTGATGAAGCCAAAGAGAACTGACATCAAACTCTGCTGTTCCCTTCAGGTTTACAGACTGTTTAAGCAACTTTCAGCTCATTGTTTTAGTTTGTGCCAACAAATGAGTTACTTTGGATAAGTCTTAAGGTGGCCGTCTTTGTGTAAAGCTTTGATAAACCCACTGTATATTACTTATCTAGCACCAAAAAGCAGACAGGATAAAGTTAACAACACGCAGGTAAACAGTTGGTCACCTTTCAGCAGCTAAAGGGTCAGATATTTCCCGCAGTAGTTGGTGGACACCAAAACAGTACTTACAATTTGAGTGAATGATAAACTTTCGTTCTTCAGGTGGCCAACAGTTGTGCTCCAGGTTGTTGCGCTGACCCCAAGTGGCCAGAACGGGAATATCATTTTACTCAAATTCCCAAAAATGTTTTCCAATATGTTCACAAAGTCATTACAATATTCAGCTGTTCAAGAATTATTATAGTCAAACAATTTCCATTTTTTTTTTACCAAGCATGTTAGCAGAAACAATAGAGCAGAGAAAATCAATGTACTATAGTGCACTGTAGACACTAGGCTTCATTTTTCACTTTTTAACTCTACTGTCAAACATTAGTTTAGCATTCATACAGACTTGTGAGGAGCAGCAGCAGATTTTTTGGCTGTGTAAAACATTGTAAAAAAATGTAAAACATTGTGTATCTCTGAAATGTTTTCCAGAAGAGCCCTTAATGTTGAAGTCTGAAGGAGCCATTTTGTTTTGTTTTGGTGAACCTTCCTCCACTTGGTGGCGTAGTGGCCCTTTCAATTAGGCAAGAGGTTATTCTCATCAGTGGGGTTACCTGAGACAGGTGCTGCTGACTGAGAGAAGCAAGGAAAGAGAGAATACACGTATGACAGAGAAAGTGGCTGTGCTCCGATAGTGTTTGGGAACCCTGCGAATCTAAGCATATAAATTGCCTTTATTTTTTTAAACTGGACTTTTCGTCATTTATTGCACACGTTGGAACAAAGCAATCAGCAACCGTAGTGGCCTTTTTTGATAGGCAACGGGGTCACTACAAAGTCATTGTACGTGTGTGCATGAATTGCTGCTTGCAGCTATATTGAAATGTATATTATTCTAAAGTTGTTCATTCATTAAGCTACTACTGAACATGATCTTGAATCCCCCAGTGTTTAAATCCAGGTATGAACAAGATAACAAGCATTGACAAAGCACAAACCAGTTAAAATGTATAACATTATGTTTTTATTTCCCTGTGTGTTTATTTGAATTTCAGTTGAAGACACAGCGTTGCACAGTGCCAGGGTTTGCATAGATCTGATAAGAAGGTAAAACATGGAAGCTGACAGACTTTCTTTCTTTTTTTTTTTACATATTACAGATAAAACCAGGTCATCCCCCAAGTGGTCAAATGGACCACAATTTTGAACAGTACCTCACAGTAATTACAAAGTATTCGATGTTACACAGCATAGAATATATAACATAGTCTCCTCAGATAGAGGAGAAACATTATAGCATTTTGGTCACGAGGAACTCTCACTGAGCAGTTTCAGTAACAGCGTTGGACGAACATGCAAAATGATTCAAATTTATGGTGACATTTTTATGTTTAACTGACATATGTCACGTAAACATCTATGGCTCATATTTTGTTTTACCAATGCAAAATTATTTGAAATGTTGCCATGGACATGAGGAATTCATCGCTGATAGTCAGTGACAGAACTAAGAAACAGTGTGGGTTCAAATGGTCACCTTAAATTGATACAGCACCCAAAATCTTTATCAAATACTCACCTTCTGCAGGCTTCCTGAGTATTTGACACTAAAATGATTGCTCAAAGTGCAAGACCACAACAGTATAAAATCACTAAAACAAAACTAATAACAAACTGACAAAACCCTAACATTTCCTGCTACATTTCAGATATATATCTCTCATCATAAGTATATACTTACAGCATGCATGTAGGGCTTTCACTGGTCCCATTTAGTCCAGTTCACATCCCGTTCTTATTCACACATAAGAAGCGTAAGCACTTCAATATTGGCATCTTTTCTTAATATAAGACATCCCTGTACAGCTGATGCTCTTAAAGAGACACCATGTCGAAAACATAGGCTGCATTGTAAACATGAATTTTCTTTTGCAAATAAATACTCCTGGACCAGTGTACCAACACTGCTGCACATGTGGAACAACTTCACATTACCATTAACATTTGGGAGAATAATAACAAAAGTTCTTAAATTCACAGCGTTTGCTGATTCAAGTTGTGAAAGCAGACACATGGCGTTAATTTACAAAACACATATTAAGCATAAATCTAAAAAGATTTGTGACTTAAAATGTACTAACTGTAATATGTACTATGACTCGCTGTGATTCTCCCATTTTCTCTCAATACACGAGTGTAAGTACACTGTAGACCACAAAGTGTCAAGTATTCATCATATACTTCAGTTTCCTTGTCAGCTGCTAATATTCAAAAAGACAGTTTGACGCAGTCCATTATTAGATGAAAGTGGTGGTACCCAATGTTTCCCAGAGCTGTTAGTTTCTATAAGAACCAAGAGAAAGAGAAGTTAACAAGGGGTTTGTACAGATTTACATTAGAAAACGCCACCAGATAAATTACCTGTTCGGCTTTTTCTGTCCAGCAGATGGAGCCAAAGCAGCTTTCCCTCTTTGCAGGGCGTTAGTGGTAACCTGCAGGCCTTTCATTTGTTGCTGTTCCTGCATCAAAATAACAAAAAAAAAACATTTCACACCCAGTAAACTAGAGCAAAATTGTCTCTATTCAAACACATACAAACATACTCACCCCTGATAGTTTGTTGACAGGACAAGGTGGTGGAGGTCTGTTTGGGGGGTCTGGTCGGGTATTGGGTACTACTGACTGCTGTGAGTGGGTTTTGGCATTCAGGGAAGGTAAAGGCGGGCGTTCTGAGGGTGATGGAGGGACCTGGTTTCGTCTCTGCTCGGTGAGCTGCGCTGATTTAACCGAAGGTGGAGTGTAACCCATAGGAGAGTATTGGATCTGGGGCTGAGGTGTTTGCTCTTTCTGCCCTGCAGCATACGCAGGTACAGGAGGAGGCTTCACTGCTGGACGCACTATAGCATGTCTAGACCGAGCTGAGCAGGACGGGCTCGGACTAGAGGACTTCCCCTGTGGAAGAATGCAACCATAACGAGGTTCAGTGGCTTCTTCTTATATTCACAAACAACAGAGAATAGCAGTATTGTCTTGGTCATAATGGGCTTCTTTACCAAGGGGTCTGAGTCTTGTTTCTTTAGCAAGAAAATCGGGTTTGCATGACCGCTCACATGGCTGTCGGTCAGAGGCTTGTCAGCTGGGACTGAACAACTGAGGGTTGAAACACAAATTCAAAAGTATTTTCACATCCAAACAACATAGAACATAAATAGTAAGCAAACTTAACTTCACTATAATGTAGAGGATTGGTAATTTACTCTCCAGAATGCCATACCTTGACATTGGAGGAGGAGATGAGGTTTTCAGTGGGTGGAGTTTATGTTTGTAGCAGCACCAGAGTCCAACAGCAGACAAAACCACAAAGAGAACCAGGGGAAGGACCACCAGGACTGGAAGGAGATTGCCTGTTGGCAGTAGAACATTAGACGATAGTCAGAAAATTGCATAATTTCAAAGACATATACCAAACTGTCAGTATATGAAAAAATGTATATAAATAAGCGTCTCACTGTGGCTGATGACAGGTCCACTGTTTACACTCCCACCAGACCCCTTCTGGTCACACAGAGGAGGAGCCCAGCCCGCATCACAGTGGCAGTTATGATTGTTGTTGCACAGCTGGTGAAGGAATATTACACATTAAAATTACAACAAAAAGTATTCGATTTATTACATTGACATGCAGGTTTAGGAATGCATAACACTTAAGTACACTAAAGAAGTTTGTCAAAAACATTTCAAGTCGAAGAAAGTTAAAGGTTCAGTGGTGACAGGTAATAAAGAGCATTCAAGTATCATTTTAAGTTACTTGTTCTTTTTTTTTGACTTTATAAAATAAGATCCTTATTAGTCCACCACATTTATCTGACAAGTTACTTTACATACATTTTACTTATAATACTTTTGTGTGTGCTTTTACTTTAAGCAAGATTTTGAATGCATGACTTTTACTTGTACTGGGGTATCTATACTTTGCTATATTGCTACTTTGATTTAGTAAAAGAGCTAAATACGTCTTGCATGACTGCCAAGCTTTTTCATATTTAGTGGGCAGGCAGCCAAATCTTACCCCAACACTCTTTGAAAATTAATCTTCCCAGCATCCTTCCTCAAACCAACAAACACACACACATAGACACTTACCCCGTGTCCATGGCACTTGGCATTGCAGTCATCAGCTCTGAGGAAAGATGCATTGCGGCATTCTCCATTAAAGCAAATCTGTTGAAAGAGTTGGTGTGAGGATGAAAGACAGAGCAGGGGTTAAACAATGAAGTAGTTCCTTTAAGTGGTACAGTTTTAATTTTAAACATGACAAAGACTGGAGCCACAAAGTTCGTAAATAACAATTAAATGCGGCTCTCTGACAGGTAATAAAAAAACCAACGTCTCAAAAATAGATCTAAAGCATACTCTCTGCCACAACAATAAATTCCATTTCGTAAATCTCACTGAGTCAACACCACACTTGGTGCCCGTCATGACCAGTCCTGGGTCCAGAGTGTCACCCTGCCCCTCCTCGTCCCCTTGCCCAGGCTTATACACATGGGTTCCCATACACTGGATCTTCTTGGTGCCCACGCTGACAGTGGTTTCTATACGCACAGCACTGTTCTCAAGGGGCTTGGCGGCTGTGGTTAAACACTGGATTTTCCCACATTGAGCATCCCTGGCAGAGAGCATAAAAAAGGCTATCATCAGTTTGGTGAGACTGATTATTCTCAGGAAATGTATATGAACCAAAACGTGATAGATGAAGTATATGAAAATTGTTTCGATCTTCACCTTTCCTTACAGCTCCTGTACTTCCCAAAGAGATCTTTGCCACAGTTCCCATACATGTCCCCAGCTTCGTTTACCTTCTTAAAACACAGGTCAGGGGCTGGACGGCCATCTGTGGTCGGAGGGGAGAAAGTGCACAGAAACACATGAATAAATCTGCACATACAAACACACACACACACACACACACACGCAGTAAATGTGTGCACAGTGTGTAATGTGACCACCTCATGGAGACCAGATGGCATCCCTTACTGTTCAGTGTGGCTCCTGTGGTACTACAAAGGCTCTCCAGGGAGGCTCTGTCACAACGTGAATATGGACACTGTCCAATAACAATCCGTAATCCTGTGACCCACTGAGGCATCATCTCTAACTCTACCCGGCATAGCCACTTCAAACTGTATGTTTAACTGCTTTGAAGATTAAATATGAGATTGTTTGATGGCTAGAATTGTGTGCATGTACATTAAGTGGTACATATTTACCCACATTTAAACTGATTATTTCTTTGAAACCTTTATCCTTCTAGCCATGGAAACTGAAGGAGGAGAGCAGGATTCTCCTTGATTCAGTTTAACTCAAAAAAACATGTCCAACGTCAGTATTAGATATTCAAAATCGACCTTAAACTTTTGCCACATACAATTAATACAAATACACAATTTGTGTAGATGTCACATGCTGTCAAGACATTGGGCGGCACAATGTATCGTTCAAAATGGACATTAAATGGTCAATTTAATTTGTATATGGAATCCAAACATTCTTGAGATTTGACAATGTGTATTTTTGGGAAATTTTGCATCGAGAATTTGTCTTAATTTCAATTAGACTGCATTAGTTTTAGCTAGGTGTGCCCAATGAAGTGGAAACGGACTATATGCGCATGTATGACATGCTACAATTACAATAATGTTTATTAGCTGCATCTTACTAAAATATACATGCCCCCTTTTGGGAAATAAGATGTATACATTATTAGCGCTCAGTTTACCCACCTTGTCCCCAGAGGGAGAGACACTGCTGCTCCAGGGTCAGACACATGCCGGTGTAACAGTAGGCCTGCCCACCTGCACACGATGTACCGTCTACAAAATAGAAATTAGCAGGACAAGACTCCTCCTTCCCATCGCAGTACTCTGGAAGGTCACAGGAGCCCGAGGGAGCACGGCACAGCACACCTGGGCTCTTCAACTGGACAGAGATGGACAGGAGGAAGAATAGTTAGGAAACACACTGGGATGAGGAAGATGACAACAGATATAAGGACAGAATTAGAGCTTTAATTTTATCACAAAGATGTTCATCTTAAAGTGAGAAATAGCCAAGGGGACACATCATTCATGGGATGATCAGCAGATTTAGATGATTGTGAATGCTAGATGGATGTTAGTACCTTGCAGTTATGACAGCAGACTCCATGGGCACACTCCGCTCCAGCTTTCAGAGTGCAGTTGTTGGCGTTACAGCAGGGACTGGTACACTCCTGCACAAAGAGTGTAGAGTCAGGCAAAAACATACATGACAATATATATATGGCTACATTCAAGAGACACAACACACCTTTTCTTCTCCACAGTCACATTCTTCTCCATCCTCCAGGTAACCGTTGCCGCAGCGCTGCCCTCCATACATGGATCTGGTGTTTGGCAGGTTGAAGAGACACTTCCCTCCTCCAGAGCTCAGGTAGCTCTTCAGCTCCTTCAGGTTGCAATCATTGAACACACTTGGGAATGGATGCCTGGACCATGAAGAGGAAGACGCACAAACACATTATTCAAGACTTTTTTCAAATCAAATGTAACCTTTCAATTCGTCTGTTTCTCTTGTCCCTATTAATTTAATAGCGGTCATTGGTTTGGTTGTAGGTCACTTGCATATCGTACCCAGTAGCAGCTGCCATGATACAACCTCCATCTTCGGCCTTGGCCTGGCAGCAGCCTGTACTGTCGTGGCTCATGCCAAAGTTGTGGCCCATCTCATGTGCCATGGTGGCAGCTACACCAACAGCTGACTCTGAGTGGTCCTAAAAAGAACGCATAGAGATCACATAAAGATCTGAAGAAAAGGTCAATTCTTTAGGGAGGTGGGTTAAAATACATTATGTTATTCATTTCTCATTGCAAGTTGGAGAAATCGCTGGACACATACTAGCGTTCCACAAAAAATTACCTAAAATACATACAAAGACAAAGACAAATCATCTAAGGTATTTTTGACAAAGTCAAGATATTGAGAATTATTAATCTGGGATACACTTTTGGTTCTGGCACAGAAATTAGGGTTCATAAAATAAGATAAGATAAGATAATCCTTTATTAGTCCCGCAGCAGGGAAATTTAGAGGATTTACAGCAGCATAGGGTATAGTGCAAAACAAGATCAAAAACAAGTATTATAAATAAGCAAATAAGCAGTAAAACAGTAACAATATTAAATAAGTAAACAAAAGTAAAAAAAAATCTTGCTCAAGTCTACTTCAACAATCCTACATTTACTGTCTGACCCATTGTACCACATGAGTTACAGCAAGCCCATCTGGATATTTAAACAAGTGAGGGGGATTAAGGTTTGTTTGGACTCTTGTCTCTCACCCTGTTCACTCCACCGGACTGGTAGTCGGAGCACATTGCTTTGAGAGGTGCCAGCCCGATGGTGGTGCCTTGGAAACCACTCCCTCTGGAGACACAGAACGCCACTGGTGATTAGTTCCAGCTGGACAACGGCCCAGTGGGATACAACTGGTGATAGTTATTGTCTCACACAATGAAGATAGAATCAATTGAGAGATCTACCCCACAGGACAGAAGGTATAGAGGAGATAGGTGGGACACTAGCATTGGAAAGGGGGACGAATGACAAATGGGGAAGATAAATGTGAGGGAGAAACACTGACGTGATGAGCTGAGCGTTGTCGTTGGGGAGCGTGCGGAGCTGTTTGCCTCTCCAGGACAGGAATGCTGCCAGAGTGCTGTGAGGGTTGTCTGAAACGCTGATCATGTCCTGGTTGTTCCACACCTCCAGACCGATCAACGCCACACGGATGCTCAAGGCCTTGTAGTACTGCATGGGCGGACAGAAAATGTCACAGAGAATTTGACTTGTCACTTCTCGATATAGGTGGGATGAATCTGATGAGTCTGTTTTTGGTTTTAATGTTTTGCATCAGATGCTACCTTGTCAACTAGGTTGGCCGCCTCAAGTAATTTCAGTTTGGTCTTCTCGAGACTACTCCCCTGCTTCTCAAACTGAAAACGACATAAAACCACATAGTTCACAGTAATAGACACACCCACACGTTTTCTTCCCAAACCTCAAAGGGGGACTTCAGATGACAAACAGGATGTGATTCAGATCTTTATATTTACCACTTATTTTAAATAGAGCAATGGTTGCAAGAATACTGACATATTCTATATTTAAGAGGCGAGGCACACCACAAGGCTAACACATATAGAGAGACTACCATTCACACTTAGATTCACACCTACTGACAGCATGCTGCTTTGCTATCTCATGATACCTGTCCTCCAACATTTAATGCTCTCATCATTTTTAATTCCTGTCTCGGTAAAAAGTGCCAAATATTACCAAATCCACAACACTCTGTCCTCACCTCGGCCTTGTCTGCCACTATCAGCAGCTCCACATACTTCATATTCTGGCTCAGGTCCCTTTTTTCCTGAAAACAGATACAGAATATGTGATCACAATATTGTAATGCTTTGTGTGAAACTTGCAAAGGGTTTTGGGGCAGGTGATCGTCTATTGTCCTGTCCCAACTCACCCTCAGGCTCCGCGGTGACATCATTCCATGGATGAAGTCGTTAAGCCCCTCCTCATGCTCCTCGCTGCCATGGTGATGCAGGCAGCTACCTCTGGGTAGATGGAGACTCTCGGCTCGGAACACAGCGTGCTGCTTTGCACCCGTGGAAACGGGAAGAGGCTCTATCAGGTAGCTGACGCTTGTGTTCAGAGAAATCAGTCCCCTGGGGAAACAAGACACTGGTAAATGTTCCATCCAATCATAGCTCAAGGAAATCAATGTGGATCAATGATCCTGTCTATCTATATCCACACTGTGGTATAATCTGAATATTGTAAATAACATAAGGTTATCCTTAATTGTATTGTCAAACTAAATCGTGGGTAATATATTCTAGGCTGCATGTCGGGTTGGGATTTTTTTATTTGGTTGTGTTGGTTTTACAGATGGGTGGAGCAGAGCTAAGTGTCTTAAGCTATTTACTGCTGTTTATAAACGAAGATCAGCTGGGGCAGACAGAGCTGTACACACTCTTCTGGCTTCTTCACAAAACCCCCTCATAAACGCAAAAGTCTATTCACAAACACGCGAGCATGCACTCAGCAGCAGGTCAAGCAGCTGTAGGAAACATCTGGAGAGGTTAGACGCCCACATGTCAATGTCTCTATGCTGCCTTTGCATTTCTCCAGAGAATCTACATTACTAAGAAGACGTATTCATGCAGTCGTCCTCCAGATGCAGAGCAATGAACCAACAAAATCAGACATATGGCTACGATTTCTGTCAGTGCTTTCCAGTTCCTCCTCTGCTGCCGGTGTTTCTAGCAGGAAGGCTCAGCTGCTTTGGATTGACACCAGGAGAAAACACAGGATCTCCATACTGAGCTGTACTCAATGAACCAGCTTCCGAGCCAATGACCTACTAACCTACTGGACTCCACAAGACACTGCACACAACTGTTTCCTGTCACCTTATCTACTCAGCCATGGTTTGATCACAGGCTGGACCGTTGTGCAGGCTTTGGTTCTTTTCATCTACAAAATCATGTTCATAAAGAAACTGAGGAAAATCCTGAGAGATCTTAACTCCCTTTAAAGTAAGGATTCCCAGCTTAGGGAAAGAGTTGTGCTGGACTCTGATGCAAGCGTTTTTTATATTGATCTTAATATGACAATCTGCACAAACCGGATTTCTTAAAGATGTGTTTAGGAGAAACCTGATTTCTGAAATAGTCAAAGTGAATTATCAGCTTCGTTTCTTATGAAGAAAGAGTTTTCTAATCAGCTTTTTACATATCTGAATGTGGAGGATAGTGATGTTCAGAGCTGTGACAATGGCGCTAACATTTGGACAAATTTCTGCATCTAATTGGCAAATTGACCAAAATTGGAAATGTTGAACAACAGTAAGACATGTATTTATGTGTGTTATGTAGCAGTAAAAGTAAGAAATGACTATGTATCCATTAATTCATGTTTGCTGGCCTAAAACGTCAGCTGGAAAAGAACTGAGGCAGTAAAATTAGCATTAATGGAGCTAAAAGCTTTGATTCATTGAGCGAGTGCTGCCAACACATCTCTAGTTGGATCAATCACAAATACCTTCCCTACGATTTATTCTGCAACACTAACCCCCTGCTTTTAATATTGGGAGAACTTTCCTCTTGGCTCCGTTTCTTGCAGCTCTGTACTCCTTTGCTGAAGTAACTCTGAAGCTACATAAAAGTCCTCTTCCCTGCTCTTAACTGCAGGAGCAGCAAGAACAGCAAGAACAGATTTTTACTTTTAGAGGGATTTAGTCTTAAGGGACACTTCTTAGAATTCTAAGAAATGTCTTTCACCATTGGGACCAAGTCTAAATATTTGAAAACTTTATGAGTACAGCCAGTGGTGGAGTTTTACTTACCTGAGTCCTGAGCATGTGCTAACAGCAACACTTGATCCTTTCATGCCCAGAACCTCTCCATGGTAGAAGCAGTGACCCTGGAAGACAAAAACAACGAAAGCTCAACACCCACTGAGACAAGAGATAAGTCATTCAAGCATAGGACCTCATTTTATAAGCATAAAATGTAGTATTTATTGACCATACTGCCTGCTATCCCCCTGCCATGGGATTTGATAAACTGCATTTATATCCATTTCTCTTCTATGATCACTTACAGCTCCCCACTGCGTTTTAAGAATATCAAACTGTCTCATAGACTTACAGTGCTGGTAGGAGAGGAGGACCTGCGGGCTCCATCGGGAGTGTACCATATTTCCTGATATCCAGGGGCCAACAGCTGCCTGGTGGAAGACGGCACAAACTCAGAGACAATTTGCAAGAAAAAATATATGTAGCATCAAACATTCAATCTCCTGAAACAACAACATTATGGTGGAACAATGGTGAAAAATGTACAAAGTAAAAGCTGGGGGAAACAGAGGAGATAGAAGAAGACAGATTCTCTCCAGCAGCCCACAGCTCATAAAACATTCACTCTGACAGAGACACTCTACAAAACCAGACTGCTTTAAAGATTTAGACAAAGATCCTCGCAGAGATAAGAGGGAAAATGTGGAAAAGTTTTGGGACTGTAACAAAATCTATATGTACCTTTCCCAAATGACCCTTTAAACTTACTGTAGAGTATAGCTGAAGTAAGAAATGGTAACTTCCCTATGCTGAGAGTATAAGTTTGTTGGTATGTCCAGACCGCATTTGTTTGAAAGGGCTATTTTTTACTAATGTCCTCCTTTTCTTTTCTCCATTGCTGGGATTTCTCCATTAGTAAACAATACAGACTGCACAGGGGAGGCCGATAAATCAGGGAAACATACACATACCAAGAGAAACATCAATTTTATTGTGGAAAAACATTACATTCCTCTTTCTCTCCGTCTGTGTATGTGATTGAGTGAGTGTCTTCAGGCTCGGGCCGTTTCTGTCAAACTTCTGTCAACCTACCGGCCCAATATTTACATCTCCTACAGATGCTTGTTTTCCTGTCTTTCTCCTTCCAGCTCTGTCTCAATCCATATTTCCTGTTTTCATTCATAAACTTTGCCTGCCTCACAGCTGGTTTTCTTTTGTTCCGTCTCACTAAATCTCCCCCTACAGTCAAACTTATATCCATCAAACAGCCTTTAACTGGTGCTGATCGAAAGACTAGACTTGATGTAAGTCTCAAATAATCACGAGACAGACATAAGATGTCCCACTAACATTTCATTATTCATCATGTATCTTCAACTATTTTCCATTTATAATAGTGATATATTCTGTTATTCCTTTTTAATCTTTCCCGGATAGAATTATTGCAAATCGGTGGGGTGAAGTTAATTTAAAAGTTCAACATTTTGGAAAAAGCGCTCAATACCACTCTCATATCTGTCCATTCAATATAAGGCTACAGCCGGGAGCTGGCTAGCTTAGCTTAGCATAAAGACTGGGGGACCATCAAACCGGGCTCTGGTTTCAGTGACGCTGCAGCTTTTTGTACGTATTAAAGAAATTACATATAATGTGTTAATCAATGAGCTTAAGAGGTGATAGCTGGATTTTGTTATTGTTGGACAGAGCCAGGCTAGCTCTTTTCCCCTGTTTCAAGTCTTAATGCTAAGCTAGGCTAATCAGCCGCTGAAGCTTCATATTTAGCACACAGACATGAGAGGGGTATCGATCTTCTCATCTAACTCTCGGCAAGGAAGTGAGTATTAGCGTGTTTTCCAAAATGTCAAACTATTCCTTTAAAGAATGATGAAGACAAATGAAGGGAAGATGGGGATTTTTCTTTTCTCTTAAGTCAGATGCCCCGAAGGAGACAAGCCTCTTGAAACAATGACAGCCTGTTGATGCAATCAGCCACATTGCAATACAAAGACAGAGAAACGTCTGCTTCATCCTTTAACAGATTACCACCCTGGGTTTGAGAGACTTAAAAATGATCAGTCAGTGGTAATGTATCCGGCTGATGTCACCCTAAACGGGTAACCCCCCGTATTGTGATTTGACCTTTCTAACTGCATTTATATCTGGCCTTCCTCCAGTTTTCCTGCCTCTTCAACTTCCTGGATATTCCCATCATGCACTCCTATCATCTGTGTAACCTTCTCTGTCGCTCACATAGGCAGAATTAAAGGGCAGAGTGGCTGATGATTGACTGAGCTTTACCCGGCCGCTATACAGGAAGGAGAGCTTCTTCCATGAGAACACACATAATGACTCTTTCTCTCCTCCATTCTCCCTGATTCTCCCATGCCAGTCAGCAGCTGCGTACACCCGTAGACTGTATAACCTGCCGCTATGTGACATATAGACACAACATGCTTTTAACAAAGCCCATGGCAAGACTTAAAGCACAATGCCAGCTTAGTTTTTTCTTAGCTTTTCCCTTATATGTGGAAGGTTAAATACAGTTAATGCCTCTTCTGTTTAAGCATTGAAAATGGCTCCTTTGGCATTACTTTTTTATGCCATAGCCACTGTTCTTGTGTCAACTGGTGGTTTATTTAAATTGTATAGAACTGGATGAAAGGTGAAACAATACATCTGTCATCCGGCATGAAAAGAAAACCACAGGAACCACACAATATAACCGGGTGCAGTCAAACAGTTTAGTTTCAGTTTGATCATTAACTGAGGACAACTGCAATGCACATGCAGTTAAATGCAGTAAAGTATGATGCCATTGGTTCATGGCTACAAACTGTTTGTATGTACGTAAGAATAGGAGCAAAGTTGAGAAAAGCTTGTTTTGACATGAAAAAGTGTAATAATGCATCTTTAAACATTTGATGAAGATCAACCTTCAGATTGTCATATTTTCTTTATGTCTTATTGCTGCTCTGCATGTGTGTGTGCGTCAAAAAATGGTTGTTGCTTAGCTGTGTTTTGTTGCTTTGTATCACTTTCATGGCTAAATGTATTCACCAATAGTGGATATTGTTGCTGTATTATTGTACTAATGTTTTGCTGTTTTTTGTTGCTCTGCATGGCTCGTGCATGGCTGTCTTGAGAATACTTACTAATTTGCTTACCAGTACAAAAACAGTGATTTAACAAACCCCATAATTCAGTTTTATGCAAGTTACGGACGGGACTATTATTGGCCGGGTGCAGTGACCTCTGATGATCCTGTCACAGTGAGTCTGCCGGCAACCAGCTCAGACTCCAGGGAGTCTAAGAAATAGTCTGGAACATAACAAATCATTGTTTTTACACTTTGGTTTTTTTTACGGATTAAACAAACAATATATAGTGTTAATCCACTATAGAAGGGCTTTTAGGAGGAGCTGACTGAGTCCCACTGTTTCCAGTCTTAATGCTTAGCTAAGCTGCTGGCTGTAGTTGTATATTTACCTTACAGACTTAAAAGTGGAATCAAATTCCCATCTAACTCTCGACCAAAAAGTCAACCCCTGAGCCTAATTGCATTCTGTTAAATGCTGTGAGAGCTTTCAAATCAAAAACTGCAAACCGCTCTGCGTGATGGCGGGAGACCTCAACAGTCTGGACGTCATCCAGTGTCCAGACAGATGCTGTGATTGAGGAGCGCAATACTGGCTGAATCAGGACTGTCTGGCACTGAGGCTGAGACAAAGGCTTGGTTCAGCCTCATGAGGGGAGAGAAGGGGTGGGGGAGTAATGCTAATGTACTTGGGAGATAGTGAGGGGGGGTAATGCATTAGGGTCAGAGGGTCGCATTCTCTCATAGGATCAGATGACATCACTGCAGGCGGGTGGAGGGAGAAAGCTGACGCAAAGTCAAAGTACCACTCTGCAACTGATGATGAAGAGGCTTTTATTGCACAGGAGGCCAATGTACTGGGGTGTGAAGCCCTGTGTGTGCGTGTGTGTGTGTGTGTTTCCCCAACACACTGGCCTACATTAAGACATCAAAGCAGACAGGACTGAGCCACTGTGAGACTAAACATAGAAACAAGGACAAGGCGAATGCATCCCTGCTCTCTGCTCCCCAGATCTGTGATCCATCAGGTCTGAGCTTTCAACCTTGTTTGTGTTCTTTTGGGCTGCTGCTGTGTGTGTATGTCTGTGTGTGTGTGTGTGTGTGTGTGTGTGTGTGTGTGTGTGTGTGTGTGTGTGTGTGTGTGTGTGTGTGTGTGTGTGTGTGTGTGTGTGTGTGTGTGTGTGTGTGTGTGTACAAGCGTGTTTGTATGTGTGTCGTCTGTCTGCGTGTGGCCACAGTCTCCCAAACCCTGACCGCGGGGAGCGCGTGGGAGATGCATATTTGCACTTGAGCCCTGGGGAATATCAGACGAGGTGAGGAAAGAAATGAGAAAGAATGGGTTGCTCGCTCTCAGAGTGGACAGTGGAAGACGTACGAGGTGTGGACGAGGAACAATGATGTGTGCATTCCACAAGGGAGTGCTCAATTCAGGTTCATGCACTAAAGGGTGTGCAGGACGGGCATTAAACAGAAGAACAGAGAAAGTCATGCAGAGGAGAAAGCAAGAGCATCCACACGATTCATATCTGATCCAAACGCTCATTACTCAAACCCAAACTGACCCCAACTGTCGCCACTTTCCTCTTTCCATGACTTTTCTCACCTCAACCCTTCTCCTCCGGTCCATCATTCACTCTCTTACACAGTTTCCTCCCCCTCCCATCTCGCTCACTGTTTTTTTACATCCCTTTTTCTGCACTCCTGAGTCAGCACTCTAGCCGCGGCCTGGATCTTAACCAAATCAACCCTCTTCGGGAGCAGCGCAGCCTTTCATTAAGATAAAAGCTCAGGCAGACACACATAGACACTCACAGCGATGCACGTACAAACCAGAAAAAGAACCACACACACGTGCAGGTTGACAAGCATGGCAGGGGGAGGACATAAATGGATTGAGTCTGTGCTCCAGCCACTGGGAGTATCAATGCCCACAAACATTCACGGCTATGTCTTTCTCTAGGTTTTGATTAAATGATACATTAAGTGAAGAGTACATGAGGTGTACTGGGGGGGAAAAATGGATGTAAAATGCAGGAGAACAAACAGAAACACAAGATCAAGACCATCTCACAGCTCGTTTGGGTTTTACCTTATCTGCTGAGTGTGGGAGTAACAGTTTCAGGGGCAATGAGGACAAGAGGGAGTAGCCAGGACACAAGAGATGGACACCGGCAGCATTTCCTCTGGCTTCTCTCCAAAATCAGATATCAATCTTCAGTGACATAAACTGCTGTCTTCTTCTCCACATAAGGCCAACAGAGGATAAATAACAAACCCAGTCTGGGATTCGCTGTGTAGTCTTGGAGAGAGGGGAAACACTGGCTGTTGGAAATTGTAAAGCTCAGACTTAATAATGTGTCCTCAAAGAGAGACTCTTTCTTTGAAGACTGTAAAACATTATTTTTTGTGAGGGGGCGGTTTGAAAATGATTGGGGTGGTGAGGGGAGGCTGAACTTCATAGTTCAATGTTTGAAAAAAAGAAAGGCCCTCCAAAGAGTTACTTAAATCCTGAATTAAAGTTTTTTTCTTGGATAACCTACTTCCTTAATCTTTCAAAATGGGTACTCATATAGACTTAATAGACATTACAAAATTAAAAAGGCTGAACAATAAAAACTATGTTAGTGGAACAGTAATTCTCATAATATCCACCAAATTCCACATTTTGTTAACCAATCATTCAGCCACTACATTTCTGAGCCAAAAAGCTACTAAACTTCACAGTCAGTAAGTGAATGAATGAACTAGCAGAGCCGACGGCTTTGTGCAGTTCAAGGGAAGGCTGACATAAAATGTAAATCTGGTGAGAAAATGTCGAAAGACCTGCACTTTAAAATAAATGCAGACTATCCTCCCTTTAGAGAAAGAGAAAATGACATATGACCCTCCCCCTTTTTTGACCCCTGTCTTCCCCTCCTAATAATTTTTGTACAGACCCTGAGGGAATTGTGGCATAGAAGCGTACAAGTAATTAACAAAGTGAATGAAGCAGAATAGAGTATTTACTTTTTTTCTACATTAATAAAGTTCTCAGACACAGTGCATTAAAGGAGCAATGCCAAGGAAATGTGATGTGTTTCTTTAGTATGTAACCATGCCTGTTTTAACTTTCTTTTTAAAAAATGTTCCCAACTCCTCTTGTATGTTTATGATATTTCAGAATAGTTTACCACAGTACTATATTTTATGTCATATTTTATTATATTTAATAGATGTTATTACTATACTTTAACTTCTGCATTATTTCATTATGTCTTATACTCTCATCTTAAATGTATTGATTGTGATTTTCTCTTTATGATTGTTGGAGGGAGACTATGGACAGAACATCTCATTGCCACTGACTTCCTGAAAAATAAAGGACATTTCACATCACCTCACTCCTTCTTCTCCTTCTTCTACTGTAACTGCAGTGGAAGTGAAGAAATATTAACAGCTTTCCTGTTCAAGGAAACAGTTGAGAATTGGTTGCACAAAATGGTTTCAAAATGTAAATGTCTTGCTTATGACTAAAATTAATTAGATTTGTTATACAGCACTGTATATTTCCTCTTTCTTACAACGATATGCAAATATAGATATCAGTTAACACCATCTCTATCTGATGTTGAGAAACCC